>NW_012267296.1:64952-94090 GCF_000151885.1 Dipodomys ordii
CCTTGAGCTGAAGAGCTGAGGGACAGCGCCCAGGCCCAGAGTTCAAGCCCCACGACCAGACCCCCCCCCAAAAAAAAAAGAAAAAAAAGAAAAATACACCTGTTTTGTGTCTGAAATAAAAATATATGTGGTTGTTTTATTTAGAAAGTATCAGAATATCTTCTAGTCTGTCACTATCTACCTCAGCAACTATTTTAGATGCTTAAGAATTAAATTAGGTTGTATATTCATTTTAATATATTGTGCTTTATGTGTCTTCATAGAATGGACAGACATTTTATATTCTCTTGTTTGGAAATATCATTATTCAGGAATTCAGAATACACTCATACATACTTATATTTATATGCATGTATAATATGTTTTATTTGAAGTGTTTGTAGATTTTATAAAAACAAAGGCTTTTGGAACTTCATTGCTTTCTTTTTCTGAAGATGACTGAAAATGTCCTGCTTCTGTGACTGTCATTCATCATACACATATCTTGTGTCTGGCCAGCAATGTGAATTTTGACAGCTCCTGCGAAGGTAGTAATATTGCTTGTTATTGCTCTCAGCTGGGCTTTCAATTCCCTGGGACAGGTAGGAACATCAACAAGGTCAACTCATTTATCTGCAGTGCAGTGTCTCTAGTGTATTATGAGAGTACAGGAGAATATAGGTTTTAAAAATCTATGGAACTAGAAATAGGACTAAAATAGAATGAAAAAAAAATTAAAGTCCTCAAAAGATTTCTTTAAATAATTTTAGCTACTATACAAAGTTAAAACATACAAAAACATAAAAGTGGAAATGACTCAAATAGATTTTCCAAAAGAGGGAATGCTATAGCTCAGTATTATAGAAGCATAGTTTGTTCATATATTAAATACGGCAATCACACCTAATACCAGGAATGTGGCAGGAACAAAATGTGATATTATATATTAAGTGGTGAGCACAGGGTTTGGTACATAGTAGTTACTGTGTAGATGTAAACTATAATATTTTAAAACAAATAAAAAATCAAAGTATAGATTGTATGTGATCCCAAACTTAGACAAGGTATACTGATGTTAAATTGTTTAAAACTATTTTGGCATATATTTTATGTAAAACAACATCATTGTTTAGTGAACTAGTTATCATGAATATTTATTGTAATTTAAGAAGCCTATATATTCACTATGAAAAATAGGAACCAATTAAATTTATCTTTTGTTGCTGCTATTGTTCCAGCACTGAGGCTTGAACTCAGGGACTAGACACTGTTCCTTAGCTTTTCTTCTCAAGGCTAGCTCTATTACTTGAGTTATATTTCCAAATCTGTTTTTTTTCTCATTAATTGGCAGTAAGAGTCTAATGGTTTTCCTGCCCTGGGTGGCCTTATACCTCAATCCTCAGATTTCAGAAGCTGGGATTATAGCAATGGGCCACCAGTGCTGGCAATTACATTAATGTTATCCCTTGTCATGTAGTGTAGTTAAGTTTGTTTGTGCATATGTGTGTGTACATTTATGGATGCATGCACATATGTGTGTGCATGAACCACTAATGATCTCATGGGACAGACAATCTCCAAAACTTAATATTTTGTCTTTTGAATATGCATCAATACACATTTTACATAAGTTCCCAAACAAACACATGTCCACAAGCATGTGCACTTAAAAACAAATTTATTTAATTGGCCAGATGAATATTTATACCAGACACTTGAAAGACTGCCTAATTCACCAATGTAATTCTTCTAAAGAGTGGTACTATATTTAAGGCTATAATGCTACCTTGGCCTTGTATACTGAGTCTCAAAATATATGTGCAATTCACTGTCATAAAAATGAGGGAGGGGGTAACAATGTTTGAAAAAAATTATACTCATTTCCTTACTTATGTAACTGTAACCCCTCTGTACATCACCTTTACAATAAAAAATTTAAAATAAAAAATGAAAAACATAATTTGATTGCTGTGTGTCCTAAAAAGAAATGATAGTACTCTGATTCCTGGTTAGGTTACAGGAACCAGAAAGAGTTAAGTATGTTGTCTTCATGTGGTAAACATAATTTCATATTGGTAAAGGTAATACTTCCCTATCATTGTAAGACGTTGGATGATATTTTATTTCACAATCAATTATTGATTCAGTGTTTGAATTCTCTAATTTCCACTACAAGATGCTGAATAAAACCACAATTCATCATCTTATTCTGAGTATTTCCTTTTCTCAGAATATACTACAGCCTACTCCATTGGACTGACTTGGTTCTATATTTATTCAACACTGAGCCTCTAGACTTCCATTTCAAGCTACCCTAATAAACCTAACACTCTCTTTATTGTGGTTCACTGCTTAGAAGTCTGGTTATCACTGATGTCAGTTTAATAATCATAGCATGAAGAGTCACTATCTTCATGAACAATTGAAACAAAATGCCATTTAGAAACATCCTCCTAAAGGACAGAACCAGAAAAACTGTTTTAAGATTGAAAATGTCTGAGATGTTTACTGGCTTTGATGGAGTGATGAAAGTGTGCATAAAATCTGTTGCCACCCCCAAATAATGCGGATTATGAACTTTGAATTTGTTTGAACTGTGAACATTTTATGAAGAATATTCTTAGAAGTGATTCAATGTACAAAAAGCTATATAAATATACACAGGAAAAGATGCCCTTTAGGCATTTTATTTATTTGTTATAAATTTCAACACAATCATTTTTCTAAGTCCATTCATTCAACATGAAGGCAATTCTCCACCAAATGTGGAGGATATGGTTTTTACCTAACAATAATAAATTTCCCTTAACATTGTTTTCAATTTTCCACTAGTGCTTACCCAGTCTATACTATTAACAGTATAGAGAAACACTGGATACCAAATAATTACTCTTCCACTAAGATACTTCCACTAAATTGTAGCTTTAAGATACATCATAGATTAAACAGGAGTTTTGACTCTAGACTTATAGAAGAACTATAATTATAACATTAAAATAACAATAAATATTAGGTACATATTTGTGTACTCACTGCTATGGGAAATTTTAGAGAGAAGCAGATTTCTCCTGGTCTTATAATAAAGACAATAGACTAAACTATATCATTATTTATCAAGAATTTACTCAGCAACAATTGCATGACAGCATCACTTCCCAGATGCATAGTGAGCACAATAATACTATCCATGGAAGCTCAAGATATCATTTGAAACAAAGTAAAATGTCTATCACTGAACATTGAGATCAGTAAAGACTTCCACAAGAACTAAACTTTATTCAGCCATGAAATACTCAATTGAGATTCAGCTGGCAAATTAGGGTAGAAAAATGGATAGATAGATATAGTGTAGATAGATGGATAAATAGATCGATATAATAGATGTGAAAATTAGATTAAGAGAGCAGGGATGGATAATAAAAGTTGGATATTACTTTTTTTTTGGATCGGTGGTGGGGTTTGAACTCTGGGCCTGGGCACTGTCCCTGTGCTCTTCAGCTCAAGGCGAGTGCTCTACCGCTTGAGCCACAGCACAACTTTCGGTTTTCTAGTGGTTTATTGGAGATAAGAGTCTCACCGTCTTTCCTGCCAAGGCTGGCTTTGAACCATAATCCTCAAATCTCAGCCTCTTAAGTAGCTAGGATTATAGGCATGAGACACCCGTGCCTGGTTAACACAAAAAATTTTAATCCAGGAGACCAAGAAATTTGAACAATCAATGATACAACCACATTTTTAACAGCTGAGAGTTTTAGCAAACAATAATGTTCCTTTTCTGTTATTCTTTACGTGAAGTAATGTTGAGTTAACCATGTGACAAAATATATTTCTAGAAAATCAAAATGCAGGGGAAGGCACAGGTAGATATTCAGGCTACATTTGAAAACTATGGAGTACAATATCATAAAAATCATGGAACATTGATTCTCCATGTCACATTAGATATTTTATTTCACCAAATAATCTCATAAATAGATGATGAACTTATACCTTTTGAGAACCATGGGCTTGGAACTCTTAAATTGCAATGTTGCATAAAATATTTAGATGTAGCACACTAAAATAATATTTTGTAATGGAAAATATTATTCCTTATCAATAACAAGATTTATGTGGCAAGTTTGCTACTCTTATCAATCTCTCAGAGAGGCAGATAACATTTAAATTAGTTTCTTTTGTCCTTTTGGAGTTTCAAGAAAGATTAATCTATCAAACATTGCTGATTATTCTGTTGCAATTAATTGGTTTGATAGGGACAAGGTTAGCAAAATTAGTGAAATTATCAGCACAGCAGAAGTAAAACTGATTTTAAAAATTCTTTCAGTCGTATTATGGATTTAAAATATTCTCTCAGTTATCTGCCACAATAATAACTGGATTTATTGATGCTCCAGAGTCACCATAGGATGTTGCCTACTTTTCATAGCCTCCAAATTCGATGAAATTATGATTGGTGGTGTTATTTTGGTTTGGCATACATCATTACAGTTCCATTTTATGAAAGTTAAATCTTTTAATACCATATGTGATCCCATTCTGACCTGAACTTGGACCCAAATATTATTAATGACAGGACACAATTCACTCATCCACATCCTAATTATTCAAATAAATGTTAATATTTTATAAAAGAGGCAAACTTCACACTTGTTCTTCTTAAACCCTGAGAAAACATTTATACCTGCATAAGCAATTAGTTAAGTTTAACAGCATTAATTTGGTTCAGTTTTTTTCTAATTTGGGGAGGGGAAGGGAAATAAAAAAAATCCTAAACAAGGATACAGGGTGACCCATTGTAACAATGAGATGTATAAGACATTATGCTGAAAATGAATTTTACAACTTGATGGGGGGAGGGTGGAAGGAGGAGGTGGGGAAGTGGGGAGGGAAGGGATATAGGGGAAAAGCAAAGGAGGTTGGAACAATGCTTGATAGGAAATGTGATCATTGCCTTATTCATGTAAGTTTAACCCCTCTGCACAGTATCTTTACAATAAAATATGTATAAAAATAAATAAAAATGATTATTTCTTCTGAAATCTAGTTTTTGACATTAAGATCCTAAATTCAAATAGCTATTTTATATGTAGCTTTCATTGTGAGAATTTTATCCTTTATTAAATGGAGCTGAAATCATTAACTTTACTGATACAGACACAAAACGAGATAAACCACCTCTACCCAAAGGTGATTCAACTTTTTTGTTTGAATTTGATAAGGATAGGAAGTGTGTTCAGTGACATCCACAGCTAAACAGAATGGAATGTTAAAAATAATATCTATTGAGGTCTAAGATCAATTAGCTCTTAAAAAACCTTGATTCTGATTTTTGTCACTGTAGATGAGGAATTCAGGTATAGAGAGCTGAATTCAATGGCATGTGGATAGTAATAGGGGGTGAACATGAATCAACTTGGCATTCAGTTAATATTAACCACCATAATCCATACAATAAAGGGCCATACCCCCCAAAAAACAAAACAAAGATCTAGTACCTCAACTTATGACTATTCTTGTTTTAAACAATATGGGAAATGTAACCCTGATTGTGAGGCCAGGAAAATGCTAGGCCATATTTAATTTTAGAAGAGTGACACTGTTCAAAAAGAAATGTACTCAATACTTTATTTATGTAACTGTATCCCCTCTGTATATCACCTTTACAATAACAAATTTATAACAATCCCATCTTCAAGAAAGATATTGAAATTGGCAACAGCCTAGTATATAATATATTCAGAGGAGACAATATAAAATGAATTGAGGGTTAAGATCGATATATACTTGGAATCAATACAGTTGGATATACTTGGTGAATAGCAAGATGCACCTGCTGAAAAGCTTAGGATAACTAGATTTATACTGGCTCTTTCCAATCATAAATTTCATGTGTCAGAGTAATATTTCATGGCTGGCAATTGGAACAGTGGTGGTACAGTTGGATTAATTGACATAGAACACAATGTTTTATTTATCAACAAATGTGTTTCATGATTCATCATGGACTCATTGATAGATTGAATGCTGACTGCATAGAAAAAAATTATCAGTCTATCACAGAAGGTTTTGGAAATCTGACAACAACACTGATTCATCACCACAGCCAACTACTAGAGGAATGTAAGTTTCTTTGGTAGTCATTACTGCTCCAGAACAGAGGCATATGCTTAGTAAACAGATCCACATACAACAAATGAGGAGTTAATCATCTCATTCATACTGTACAATCTTTGTTCTTGATTTGAAGATCTTGGCCAACGTTGTTTTGTTTCCATGAGACATATATCTACCAATGGGTATGAAAAGGACACAGAAAGACAGCTAATTCACCTTTTTTACACCAAGGTGCCATCATTTTTATCATTAAAACTGAATTGATGATTTATTTTTTTATTTAATTGTATTGTCAAGGTGATGTACAGAGGGATTACAGTTTTATATGTAGTGAGTACATTTCTTGTTAAATTGTTGCTGCCTCCTTCATTTTGCTCCACTCCCTCCCTCCTAATCCCCCCAAGTTGTACAGTTTATTTCCAACATATTTTCTCATGTGTATTGCTGTTCCATTGGTTCACACTTTGAAGGGAAGAGAAATAACAAAATGATGATTTGAATCTTTGAAAAACAAAGACACCTACTGTGCAATGCATAATAATGCTGTATTTGAAACCAGAAAAACCTAAGTTGAAATATCTAGATTTGTTCCTAAATATCTCTGTATTTGGGAAGAAGTTATAGGTGAAAGGGTAACAACCTACATTGCAAGAGCTAAATTAATGTAAATGCTCAAAAAGTAGCCATATGTCAGAAGGTCTTGGAAAATATACAATCTTATATTGTGGGTGCTGAGCCTGAGCTTTTGTGCTCAAGGCTAGCACCCTACCACTTGAACCACAATTCTACTTTATTTCCCCATGGCTAATTGGAGATCAGTATCTCAATGGTTTTCCTGTCTGGGCTGACTTTGAACTATGTTCTTAAGATCTCAGCTTCCTGAATAGCTTGAATTACAAGAGTGTGCAACCAGTGGTTCAGCATCCAATACGTGATTTTACAATGCCCATATCATATCTGCATTCCCAGACATTACCTTAATTCATTGGGAGGATGCCTGCAAACATTTAGTTGTCTACACAAAGAAGTTATTCCTCAAAGAAACTGGAGTTTGGTTCCTTAGTCATTTATCCTCTTATTTAAAGGTCAGCCAATTGATCTGTCAACAACTCAGTAAGATTAAAAACCTTTTGATTTATTAGAAGATTCTATAGAAATAAACTTTCTATGAATATATGCAACAACATATTAGAGTGATACATAGCTGTTTGCTCAAAATTGTGGCTGACTGGCATATGCCATTGTATTATATGAAAATTTTCTATACATTCTCACAACCTTCTACCTCTACCCAGTACAGGGAAGAAACCAGCCTTTGATTCTTATTTTGGTAATACCTTAGGTTTGAAAATAAGTGAAACAGGGCTGGGAAGGTGGCTCAGTGGTAGAATGCTTGCCTTGCATGCATGAGGCCCTGCATTCAATTCCTCAGCACCACATAAGCAAAAAGAAAAAAGCCAGAAGTGGCGCTGTGGCTCAAGTGGTAGAGTGCTAGCCTTGAGCTGAAGAGCTGAGGGATAGCGCCCAGGCCCAGCGTTCAGGCCCCACAACCGGACCCCAAAAAAAAAAAAAAGAAAAGAAGTGAAACAATACTAACTTTAACTTATGGCAAACAAGTTAAAAGCATATACAAGAATCAATAGGAAATAATACATTTTCTCAGGTTAGACAGAATCCTTTCCCAGCCTCCTGACTTTTCATTGCCCCTTGATTTGCCAACTTTTCAAGTTCACAAAATACATGAGAATCAGTGTTCTGGCCTTTACCTGTGCTGAACTAAACCTAGGCTTACCTTGTTCTCTGTTTTGTAGGTTGTATGGTAGACTTCAACTCTGATGAGTTCACTTTCTAGCTTTGACCTCTAATTTCTCCCTTCTCCCTAATTGACTGCACAACTGTAGTTTTCTTTTTCTTGTTATACTGTCTTAAATCATACACCTAATGTGCACTGAAAACTTCTTAATATATAGAAAGTTCAAATATGCATGCACACATAGGTTACACATTAGATTTCCATGTGTCTTACAGGAATTATCTTAAAACATGAGAAGAAATGAGTTTTGGATGCATTATTTGATTACCTATCTATTTACATTATCTCAACTCATTGCATGTCCTTCCCTCCTTCTGCTGCTGGATGGATATCAAATTATAATCCAAGCCAGGTGCCGGTGGTTCACGCCTGTTATCCTAGCTACTCAGGAGGCTGAGATCTGGGGATCATGGTTCAAAGCCAGCCTTGGCAGAAACTCTGAGAGACACTTATCTCCAATAAATGTCTAAAAAACTGTAAGTGCCACTGTGTGTGGCTCAAGATTTAGAGCACATACCTTGAGCTGAAGAGCACAGGGACAGTGCCCAAGCCCAGAGTTCAAGCCCCACAACTGCCACATATATATCAAATATATGTATATATATATATATATATATATATATTCACAAAGTAATTCAAAGCCATTATGGTTATGTTTCTATTTCCTTTTGTAAGTAATGGATTCTAAAAGCACAAGAAATATTAGCTTCCTTATAATTTGTCAGAGAAAGCTGACCAATCCAGGGATTTTCAATCTTAGAAGACTTATATATCAAAATCACCAATGTGTAGTTTCTTGAATTGTATACTGCTTATTTTTCTCTAGGTCACAACCTAAATTTTGATCTCCCTTTCTTAAAATATACCTTTGTCTCTAGTCAAGAATCTTCTGAGATAGAAGACACAAATGATAAGAATTTGACATAATTTACAGGGCACTGGGGTGAAGAAATATTAAGAACTATTGATTGAGGACCATAATTGATTCAAAGCATATTTTTTGAATGCCTAAATGGTAACACTTTTTAAACCAAATGTGAAAAACAATACAATTCTTAGAGTGAGAATAAAGTCATCGCTTCCATAAGCTAACTTGGTTTCTGTCTTTACTTTCACTCTCAAGAATTGAATTCACCTAAATATCAAATATTAAATACATTAATCCTATAATTTAACTAATATAGGCTACCCTTGGTTTCATTGACTGTTTTAGATGCAATCAGAAGTGGTTTCACTAAATACTGAAAGGCTAACTGAGGTCATATAGATCTCTATCATAAACCATATTGTAAGTGGATATTGAAGCTACATAATAGTGACAAATTATAAAATAAGAAAGAAAACCAATATAATCATCAAAGAAATAGTCCATTTTACTCTAGTCTTAGTTGCCTAATTATATTTATTTTAATTGGAGTACAGACATTTTTCAAGATATTTTCTTTCCCTTCCTATTTTTGTTGTTTTTCCTCCATATCAGTGAGGAATTGCTTACTAAGACAAACTTCTCTTCTCTGTAATTAGATACAAAATAACATGGGTTAATAATTAGTCTTTCAAAAACTAAAATTTAACTAAACAATAAAAGTATCTTTAAAATCAGATAGTACAGATAACCTTGAAATAAATACCCTATTCACTTTATAATTTACCAAGCAGAGAACACACAGAGGGAAAGTTTTTGTGCCCATAATTCTTACAGTTCACGGTGATGCAATAACTTGAAGGACTGTAATGGGTGGTGCTGAACAGACAAGGGCAAAGAATAAAGGAGGAAAACAATTTATTGCCAAAATTAAAGGGTACTGCAAACCACTAATATTTTACATCTATTGTGGAATACTGACCTCTGCTTATACTGTGTAAAATATATTATGGCTTTTCCTTTGTGAAAATGCCATAAACACAGGAGGCTGTTTTTCTTTATAGGATATTAAAAGTATGCACAACCCAATTCTAAATGCTTAACTCTGATGAAACAATTATGCATTACATTAAAACTTTTAGCAGATGAGCAGAATAGCTTGATGGCTATGTACATATAACCATATAAGATGATGCTAATCAAAATGAACTCCAAGACATGGACACAATAGGTTTTTGTTGTTGTTCTCAATGTATTATGTTATTTATTTTTTCTTTTGTGGTTTTTCCCTATGGTTTATTCCCTGTTGTCACTGTATTCAATTTTGGTGTATCCTGGGTGTATATATGTTTATCTGAACTTGGGAAGGGAAGGGGAACAAGAAAATGGTGAGACAAAGGACAAAGGGGGAACCTATGCAACAGTGGTACTTACAAGACTATGTATATACAAGATGTAGGACACTGGAACCAAATAGTGCCAATAGGGGTTGGATCATGGGGAAAGAACATACAAAGAAACAAAAAAAATCACATACTATATTAGAAGTACCTTAAAAAGAACAACAAGAGTAATAAAATCTCTTGTGTCCCTATCTCAGGGTTCATTTTGCTTAGCATCAGGTCATATGGTCATATGTAATAGCTTTTGACCTCTTCTGCTTGTCCAAGACATATACTAGTTATTGCAGATAAGGGAAACCATGGGAACTATGTTTCTTTGATTCTGGCTTATTTCACTTAATATAATTTTTTCCAAGTTTTTCCATTTCCTAACAAATGTGATGGTGTCATTCTTTCTGATGGAAGCACAGAATTCCATTATATATATATATATATATATATATTACCTTGTATGTAATATATAGTATATATAATACATTATATATATATATATATATATATATATCACATTTTCTTGATCCACTCATCTACTGAGGGGCATCTGGGTTGGTTCCATAACTTAGCTATGATGAATAATGCTGTGATAAACATAGTTGTGTTGGTACCTTTAGTGTAGCCTTGTTTGTGATCATTTGGGTAAATGCCCAGAAGTGGGGTTGCTGGGTCATAGGGGAGCTCTATGTGTAGTCTTTTGAGGAACCTCCATACTGCTTTCCAAAATGGTCCAATAAGTCCTCAAAGAAACAACTGTCCAATTAATAAGTGGGCTAAAGGCTTAAAGAGAGACTTCTCCGAAGAGGAAATAAGAATGGCCAATAGATAAGGTACTTTTTTGTTGCTTTGTATATCCCTCCCCTATGGTAAAACCCCTGTTTGCACTGTATTTGATGTTGGTATAATTTGGGGAGTGGAAGGAAAAAACAAATTGTTTAAATAGGGATACAGGTTGACCCATTGTAACAATGAGATGTACAAAACGCTATTTTGAAAAACTAACTTTACAATTTAGGTAGGGGGGCGGGGGCAGGGGGTTTAGCTGAGGAGGTGGGAGGGAAGGGATGATAGGGGAAAAACAAAGGAGGAGGCAACAATGCTGGATAAGAAATGTACTCATTACCTTGCTCATGTAACTGTAACCCCTTTGTACAATATTTTCACAAAAAATTAATTAAAAATAAGGATGGCCAATAGGCCAATAGACACATGAAGAAATATTCAACTTCTCTAGCCATAGAAGAAATGCAAATAAAAACAACATTGAGAATCCACCTCACCCCAGTCAGAATGTCTAGAATCAAAAAATCTTATAACAAGGGATGCTGGAAAGGATGTGGCCAAAAGGGAACCCTACTGCATTGTTGGTGGGAATGTAAATAAACTTGGGTTAATGTTTTGCATCAAAGGGCCATAGTGCAGGATTCTATTCCATGGTCTGTAGCTTCTGGAGTGATGGGGGTTTAGATTTCAGAAGATGGCTTGATAAAAGCTTCTTAAAGCTAGTTGCCAATCTTGAGTAGTGAAATGAGTTAAATGAGTTTTTAAATCAGTTACTTTATAGCTTTACCTGTAAATATCAGGCAGCATGTTATCTGAGGAGAATTCTAGTAGTGCAGAGATTATATAATGTGAAAACGTGCCAACTGCAAAACATTAGATGCCTGTCAGGTTTATATTTTAAAGTATTATTTCACAATACATTATTATATCTTCCAAGATTCAGTTGTATTTGCTGGTGTTCTTTTCCTAGTACTTCTTTGTTCTCCCTGAGCCTCTATTTTCACTTTAGAAATCACAATCCACTCCAGTGCAAAGTTCTCTAAATTCTCCTTTGCTTCTTCTGGATAGTATCTTTATATATCATTTTATAGACATTTACCCCAGATGTCCCATATGCATAATAAGCCTTGGATGGGACGATTTTCCAAATCATCGTTTCCTCCTTATTTACCTTTTTATGTTAGTGGTCAGAGTTTTAATTCCCTATCACCAACTTTGAGAATCACTTGTCAAGTATTGAAAATATCTAACCTTTGCTTACTCTATTCTCAGTCCTCCACATTCCTGTTTCCTAAGAGCTTCAGAATCATGTCCTCCACTTTCTAACATCTCCATTGTATGTTGCACACTACTTTACCCTTCAGATTCCTAAAGTGAAGTGAAGAACCAGTCATGTCATTCTTCAGCTCAAATAACATGTACTTGACTAAAACTTTCTTTCTTTTTTTTCTTTTTTCTTTGTTGGTCATGGGGCTTGAACGCTGGGCTTGGGTGCTATCCCTGCGCTCTTCAGCTCAAGGTAAGTGTTCTACATCTTGAGCCACAACACCACTTCTGGTTTTCTAGTCGTTAATTGGAGATAAGAGTTTCATAGACTTTCCTGCCTGGGCTGGCTTTGAACCGTGATCAACAGATCTCAGCCTCCTCAGTAACTAGGATTACAGGTGTGAGCCACCAGTGCCAGGATTCTTTTTTATTTTAATATGTTTTTATTGTAAAAAAATACTGTACAGAAGAGTTACAGTTACATGAACAAGGTAATGAGTACATTTCCTATTCTTAAATAGGGATACAGATTGACCCATTGTAACAATGGGATGTACAAGACACTATGAACTATATTGAAAAACAAAGGAGGAGGTAACAAATACTTTCTTTTTTATTGTGAAAATACCGTACAGAGGAGTTACAATTACATTAGCAAGATAATGAGTACATTTCTTATCAAGCATTGTTGCCTCCTCTTTTGTTTCCCCTTAACATCCATGCTCTCTCCCATCTATTTTCCCGCCACCCCTCCCACACACACACCAAAGTTTCAAGTTCATTTTTCAATATAATATCTTGTAAATCTCATTGTTGCAATGGGTCCACATGTATCCATATTTAAACAATTTGTTTTTCCCTTCCCCTCCACAAATTATACCAACATCAAATACAGTGAAAACGGGTTATACTGTGGGGGAGGGACAAAGAAACAAAGAAATCATCTAATAAATATGTTAGGAACAATAGCGAGAAAGAAAAACCATTTGAGTCCTTATCTTGGGGTTCATTTCACCTAACATCAACTTATCTGACCATTTCTGCTTGTCTCAGACGTATACTAGTTATTGCAAATATGGGACACCATGGGACCTATTACTTGATTCTCTATTTTCATGAAAACGCTCTAGTGTTCAAAATAATCTCTGTGCAAATTACACTTTTTTCATTGTATAAATTTCCAAGGGAGCAATTCTTATAATCAAACTACAATTATCATCTGACTTCACTATTTTCTACTTTCATAAACATCAATTTTATGAAGCAAGAACAGAAACAGTAAGACAAATAGAGAAAGCATGTCAAATTCATAAGCAACTGTGAGTGAGGGAAAAATTGAAAATCAGAACATCAGATATTCTAATTTCTCTAATTCTGATTTTCCATTGTTATATGATGCTCATAATCAAATGACTCTTCTATCTGGTATAAACCAGTCCCTTCTAGTTTAGTGACTTCTTAAATATTGTGTGCTTTTATTTTTGTTGGTCGTGGGACTTGAACTCTGGGCCTGGACACTGTCCTTGAGCTCTTCAGCTAAAGATGAGTGCTCTAGCACTTAAGCCACCAAGCCACTTGGAATTTTCTGGTGGTTTATTGGAGATAAAGTGTCTCACTGACTTTCCTGCCCAGGCTGGTATTAAACCACGATTCTCAGATCATAGCCTCCTAAGTAGCTAGGATTACAAGCATGAGCCACCAGTGCTAGGCATTGTGTGCTTTTAAGTCTATAAAAACCACTTGCTAGCTCTGTCAAATACAGTAATTTGCTTAGTGTTTGGGGCCTCATTTACATGTGAAAATAGTGTCTGTTTAAATGAGTTAGGAATCTAACCTTATTAGCACATTACCTTGCACAGTGAACTTTCAATTAATGTTAACTGTATTATAATACTTTAAAGCTTGTGGCATTATTCATATTTAGCATATTTCTGAACTATATCTTCCTTAAATAAATAGACATTGTACATGACAAGTAGACAAGTACATGAACAACAAATATTCAACACTGAATTTGTCCTTCATAATAAGTACAGAGTCTGCTGGGAAGGTGGCTCAGTGGTAGAGTGCTTGCCTTGCATTCATGAGGCCCTGGGTTCAATTCTTCAGCACCATATAAGCACAAAAAGCCAGAAGTGATGCTGTTGCTAAAGTGGTATAGTCCCAGCCTTGAGCTGAAGAGCTGAGGGGCAGCGCCTGGACCCAGAGTTCAGGCAGGCCCCTGACTGACCAAAAAATAAAATAAAATAAATACAGAGTCAGTACAGACACTTTGCTTACAGTCTTTGTAAGTCACAAACATAACCTTGGACAAAGAATTTCTATTTATTCTTCAACAAAATACACTCTAACATAATCCAGTGCTTCCCAGCTTTCAGTCATGTGAGTAATACCTTGAAAAACTCCCCAAACTATATGAAACCTCTTCTTGTACATTTTAAATGTATACATTTATATATCACATCTTTTAAAATTATTTTATTATAAAGGTGCTGTACTGAGGCATTACAGTTACATGAGTAAGATATTGCGTGCGTTTCTTGTCGAGCATTTTTTCCTCCTCCTTAGCTTTTCTCCTACGACTCCTTCCTTACCCCTCTTCCTCCACTTCTGCTCACCCCCCCACACAGAAGTTGTAAATTTCGTTTCCAACATAGTGTCTTGTGAGTATCATTGTTTCAATGGGTCATCCTGTGTCTTTATTTGAGCATTTTGTTATTTCCCTTCCCCTCCCCAAATTAGATAAATGTATATACAAGATTCAGAGTACTAGAATCAAATACAGTGACAACAGGGGATATACCATAAGGGGAAGAACATACAAAAGAAACAAAAATTAAAAAGATTTATGTTCTGCAATGATAATTACCAAGAGCCAGTTTTATAGTATTGCATTTTGATGAATCTACATGGTTTGTCACCCAAAAAATATCACTCAAAGACCACTAGCACACCTCCAATAGAGCTGGGAAGGTAGCTCAGTGGTAGAGCACTTGCCTTGTGTGCATAAGGCCCTGGGTTTGATTCCTCAGCACCACATAAGAAAAAAGAAAAAAGCCAGAAGTGGTGCTGTGGCTCAAGTGGTAGAGCACTAGCCTTGAGCTAAAGGCTGAGGGACAGAGCCCAGCCCCACGACCGGACCAAAAAAAACAAACAACACACCTCCAATAAACACACACAAGCACACACACACACACACACACACACACACACACACACACACACACACACTTTCCTCCATGGTGGTTCTGATCAAATTATCACAGATTAAATGTTCTGTGTTAACCGTTGCTCATTATAGCTGATTTTCTATTAAAATGTGAATTGCCCAAGGATAATTACCACATTAAGTGATTCACACATCAATGTGACTGAACTTGTCAGATTCTGTTCTGTCAGATGAAGAAATATACTGAAGGATGAAGCTTCTGGATGGCCACTAGAAGGTCATCATATCAAGAAAACTTTGCAGTTCTACTCTTTAGCCATAGGCTTACTAGCTCTGACACATGATGTTATATTTTCATATGAAAGAAGTGCCTCTACAAATACATTTCTGACATTTTCCCCCTAGATGCACTGAAGAAGAAAAAATATATTTGTAAATCCATGCTTTATGCTGCTGAAAACTTTGAAGGAACTTGACTGAGAACATTGTCAGAAATAATTCATTGTTAAATAAAGATTAACTACTCTCTGCTGCCAAAAATCACCCAGACATTTTGTTATCTGACAAGAAAGTACTCAGGGCATATTTAACTTACTTAGCTGTTCCCAGATTTAATTCTGAATAATTTTCTCTTTAATTGCAATAAATCTCTTCACAAGCCCATTTACTCTGAATGTTTCTTGGACTCATAACTTGTCATTCTTTTTTTTGGGGGGGGTGTGGTCATGGGGCCTGAACTCTGGGCCTGGTCGCTGTCCCTCAGCTCTTCAGCTCAAGGCTAGTGCTCTACCACTTGAGCCACAGGGCCACTTCTGGCTTTTTTTCTTTTTGCTTATGTGGTGCTGAGGAATTGAATGCAGGGCCTCATGCAGGCAAGACATAACTTGTCATTCTTGAAGTGAGGTTACTTTGTTCTTTCTTTGTCATAGCACACTGAAACTGCAAGAGCTTTCTTTCATAGCATGCACATGATACTCTGAAAAGTCATTGTAGTTTGGCCTAAAGGAAGAAGAAAGTAGATGAATAAAGCCTGAGGATAAACAACATTTCACTCATCATTCTCCTTCCTAATCTTGGCCAACACTTTTAGAAAGATGAAAGCTGTTCACCTGAATGTCAAGAAATGCCTACAGGAAACACGAATGGCAGCCTTGAAGAAAGAGAAATAAGATGTGAGATAGAAAGAAAGGAATGAAATGAATTATGATGGTCTTACTTGACTTGTTTTCTCATGAAAGCATTTTAATAAAAAATTCTCTATTCTGTCAGTCACTGAGACAATATACATTCATTCACCACTATGACCAGTCCAGGTCCTAGAAAGAAGTGACTCCATTTTAGGGACTAGCTTTGGACATAGGCACATCACTACTTTTTTTGTGTTCATGTTTACAGGTTTTACCTCAAGGTAAACTCATAATATGGATGAGTATTTACTTTCTATTTATTTTTTCACAAATTCTAGTATAATACTCCAGTGTTTCTCACATGTCAATCCTATAAATATCATCTTCAGAAATTTCTATGTCTCTACACTATGTAAAATATTACTACTTTCCACATTTTTAAAGTATACATTTTGAAACATTAACTTTAAAAATGGAAAGAAATGGTAGGGGAAAAACAAAGGAGGGGATAACAATGCTCGATGGGAAATGGACTCATTACCTTCTTCATGTAACTGTAACCTCTCTGTACAGTATCTTTACGATAAAAATATATTTAAAATAAAAAATATTAAAAGGTTATGCTTATCTCAGGAAAGGATATCAAGAAAATATCAGGTGAGGTATTCTTGTTGACTCATGATATAATTTAAAATTAATATGCAATTTTTAAAATAAAAAAATTTTCCATAGACCACCTCATCTCATTTTACACTTTTGAGACATCCACGTGATTAAAATACTACCATGATTTGAAATTAGACAAGTTGGGTTTAAAACGCTGGGCTCTGTCCCTTACTTTGTGATATTGACAAGCCACCAATACCTCACATGGGAGTTGTGAAGAGGCCTCATTGAGAAAATGCATATTTGGCTTTGACACTCATCAAAGATTAATTTCTCTATCTCAATTTTTATATCTGCCAACATCATCTTAGTGCAAATGGAAGCAACATAGATTTTAGATTCTGGCTAACTGAATTAAAATCCAGCTCTATTTCTGTAACATTTCTGAAACTGGAATGTGTAATTTAAATTAGCATTAAAATATATTGAGTTGGCATCCGGACAAAAATAATAGATGCATAAAGCTTAAAACGTAATGTATACACAGTAATCATCCATATTATCAGCATTGACTTATCTACCTCCTCTACATCATAGACAAAATAAGAGTACACATTAAACTGATAAGAACAGAAACTGTTTTCACTGCATTTGATGTTGGTATAATTTGGGGAGGGGAAGAGGAAAAACAAAATTTTTAAATATGGATACAGGTTGACCCATTGCAACAAGACACTATGTTGAAAAACCAACTTTACAATTTAGGCGGGGCTGGGGAGTAGAAGGATGGGAGAAGTGTAGTTGTGGAGGTGGGAGGGAAAGGATCTTAGGGGAAAAACAAAGGAGGAGGCAACATTGTTTGATAAGAAATGTACTCATTACATTGCTCATGTAACTGTAACCCCTCTGTACAATATTTTCACAATAAGAAATGTATTTAAAAAATAATTGTGGGTATGATTTATTAAAAGAGGGAAAGCTCTTATCTTCTGTTTAGGATTGTCTTCCTCTTCAACTTGATAATTCATTTGGTAAAGTAGTCATAGATAGATAGATAGATAGATAATATTATCAAAACAGCCATTGCCAAAACAAGGCAGTACCAATACTTGAATGAAAATGAAATACAAAGTCAAGCAGGTCCCTTCCAAACAAGATGCATATACTAAAAATAGAATTTGATGAGCATATGCTCTGAATAGGTGCTAAGTGACTATCTAGCTAAAAGAATTGTAAAAATAATGCAAAAATAAAAAGTGATGTAATTGCTGTGTAATCAAGGACATACCCATGGCCTCAAGCAAAAAGTTCTATGTGTCACAGGGATAGAAATGGGGTTAATGGAGAGGAAGTAGCAGGGATAGTAGGAAACAGTTGTCTGCTGGTATTACAGAGTAAAAGGTAAATTCATGGGAGCAATTTGGCCTGGAGGGATCTTCAGCTTCTTTTTAGCAAAAGATAAGCAAACAAAGTACAAAGAAAATGGGGTTCAAAAAGGACTGTCTCCTCCCACTTGGAGATGGGAGTGCAGGAACCCACAGGACCAGAATAGATGTAGTAAGAAATAATAATATAATCCCTTAATTGATCTGTCTTAAAAGCAAACACTGATGGAAGAACTGTATTTTTTCTTTCTGGTGTTTTCCTATTGTAAGTTACTTTTTCTCTAATGGAATGTCAGCGAGCTGACTTCATGGAAATGATAAATTTATATTAGCTGATTAAATGGATGCTTGAAACGAAGTTTGAAATTATCAAGCATTTTCATTAAATAATGAACAGTACAAAATATAAGACAACTTGATATAAGATAGTGTACATTGAAGGAAATGAATCTGAAATTCCTAACAATATTGTTTTAAATCTAAATATGTCTCTTAAAATATCCCTTTTGATTTTAATGAATGAATATGGAATATAAAATCATTAGGTTAAAAAATACTAGTTGAAATTGAACCTCATGGATAAAATTAATAGTCAGACCATTATTAGCAGAAATGTTTGAAAGCCCAAAATTACATTGTTTCTGAGAAACTAATTTTACAGTATCATTTACTATGAACGCAATTGTGTTCTGAAAATGCATTTTCTAAGAATAATTACTTTAGTATGGCCTTGTTTGTGATCGTTTGGATAAATGCAAAAAAGAAGGATTGCTGGGTCATAGGCGAGCTCTGTATGAAGTCTTTTAAAGACCCTTACATCTATGTTTATCGCAGCATTATTTACCATAGCTAAGATATGGAACCAACACAGATACCCCTCAGTAGATGAATGGATCAAGAAAATGTTATATATATATATATATATATATATATATATATATATATATGTGTGTGTGTGTGTGTGTGTGTGTGTGTGTGTGTGTGTGTGTGTGTATACATATATATGTATGAATGGCATAGCTCCATTTGTTAGGAAATGGAAAGACTTGGAAAATTTATACTACGTGAAGTAAGCCAGGCCCAAAGAAACATAGGTCTCATGGTTTCCCTTATTTGCAATAACTAGTATATGTCTAGGGCAAGCAGAAAAGGTCAAAAGCTATGTACATATGACCATGTTAGATGATGTTATGTGAAATGAACCCGAAGACAGGGACACAAGTGTTTTTTTTTCTTCTTGATATGGTTTTTAATGTACCTATAACATACTATGTGATTTTTTTGTTTCTTTTGTATGTTCCACCCTCACAGTATAACCCCAGTTTTCAGTGTATTTGATTCTGGTGACCTGCATCTTGTATATACACTTTTCTAAATTGGGGAGGGGAAGGGAAAAAAAAAACAAAATGCTTAAATAAGGATACAGATTGACCCATTGTAACAATGAGTCGTACAAGACCCTATGTTGAAAACGAACTTTATAACTTGTAGTCGGGAGGGCGGGAGGAGTTGGGGAGGTGGGTTGGGAAGGGATGGTAGGGGAAAAACAATGAAGGAGGTAACAATGTTCGATAGGAAATATACTCATTAACTTATTCGTGTAACTGTAACCCCTCTGTACACTATTTTTACAATAAAAAGGTATTTAAAAACTTCCCAAAAAATTTGCTCATTATAACATCTTATAGTTAAACTTTTATCAGAGAAAAACTACAAACAAAACCAATGTACTACAGAAAAATGGAAATAAAATATTCATATCAAAAAAGATTAATTACTTTAAGTATAAATTGAATATAATGAGTTACCTAAAGAATGATGTCTAGTTTGGTCCCTTTATCTTTTCATTTAATTTTATTTGATCTTTTTATTTTTTCTTATTTCCTTTTTTTTCCTGAGTCATGTTTTACTTTAAATTTTTTTTCATTAAAAAACAATCCCATACATATGGATTATTTCTTTTCTGTTTCTTTCCTGATTATAAATGTATCAGTAATTATCTTCTCTATCTCTTACTTCAATATACAAGTAGTAGAATAAAAACAAAAAAATACTAAACTGAAAAGCCCAACTTCTTAATTATTTTGGAGCTTGCTCCACAAGATAACCTTAAAATAGTGCTTGATGAAAAATTCTGGAAAATTCTTCCAGTATTAAAAAATTTCAATACAATGTACTCATGGCCTTAACAATATAGATTTAGCAAACACATATCATAAGCTAGATGTGTAAATTCAAAGCCAAATGGGTATTTGGCATATTACTGTAATGATGTTAGTAAGAAATCTATCAACAATTCCCAACTATTGTTGACTGAATTTTTCCCCAGAATGACTGCATCAAATATTATTGGAAAGTTTCAATGATCCACATTAAAGAGAAAATTAACATACCACATTTGCCATCTCATTAATTTCTGGTTTTAACCAAGGACAAATTGAAAAATTTGTACAAGAAAATTACAGCTTTGTCTCAACAGTAAGTATTTAATTTCAAAATTTCAAAATTCAAAATTTTAATATAGTCTGTGAAATGATTAAATTCATGTATAACAACGAAATCCAACGTATTTCAAATTTTTGAATACAATTTTGGTAATTACATACTTTACTCATTGAAATTATAGGAACTTTGTTACACATCTGAAAATTCTCAAGGAAGATCACATTGTAAAGTTAAACAAACTCAAGATTTGTATAAATTATATAGACAAGCAGTCTATTTAGGAAGTATTTCCACTTTCTTGCAGTTTATATGTATGACAATTACTTCTGTGATCATCTTCTCAAGAATATACAATGCAAGTACAATCATAAGAACCCTATCAGACAATCCAATGGAATGATATTCTATAAAATACCGGACTACTATGCTTTGAAATGTTATGGTCATCCAAAACAAAGGAAGCCTAAGAAGAAAATGACAACTAATGGTAATGTGGTATTCAAGATAGGATCCTACAACTGAAAATTATGTAACAGAAAACTGAGTAACATTAGTTAATGAAAATGCATTGGTATTACTTCATTAATTTTGACAAATGTGCCATTCTAATTCAAGATTATATAATAGGTTAACCAATGGAATATATTCATTATCTCTGTGAGTTTTTTAAATACAAAACTATTCTAAAATGGAATTTATTTTAAAATGTTCTCACTGTTACTTGTAATGGCAATATATATATATATATATATAGAGAGAGAGAGAGAGAGAGAAATAAAAAGGGTAACGTGAATGTATAAAAATCAAGAAGTCAGGGCTGGGAAGGTGGCTCAGTTGTAGAGCACTTGCCTTGCATGCATGAGGCCCTGGGTTTGATTCCTCAGCACCACATAAGCAAAAAGAAAAAAGCCGGAGGTGGCGCTGTGGCTCAAGTGTGGTAGAGCGCTAGCCTTGAGCTGAAAAACTGAGGGATAGCGCCCAGGCCCAGAATTCAAGCCCCACGACCGGACCCCAACCCCCAAAAAAATCAAGAAGTCACAGAATAAATGCCAGAATATCCATATATAGTCATTCTAAAGCATGTCAAAGAAGAGCTGTTATTAATATAGGAAAACAACAAATCACCAAGCAAAAAGTTAGAAAATCTGATTCTTTTTTTCAATGAAAAATGTCTATAAATATATAAACTGAGGAAATGATTAGTAACAGAGTTAACTGTGAGGAGTTGACATTTTAAGGCACCATGATTATGACTATAGTCATATATGTCTGTATGTTTTGCTTTTCAAATAATCTTCATAGAACACATAGTACAATTGAAAGAAATTTTAAGAGTTTTTAAAAGCTTTTTACATCAGTTTTCGAAAAACTGATGTAACATTCATTTATAATATACATTAAAAAGAAAAACAAAATGGACCATGAACAATAAAAAAAAGTTCAAAGTAAAGATAGAAAAATACAACTTCATTATTACTGATTAGGAAAATAGTTTTTAAATTTTTTTCTTGATTTTACTTTTCATTTGTTTGTTTGTTTTTGGTGCTGGAAACTGAACCAAGGGAGTTGAACATACTAGACAAATGCTCTATTAGTGAGATATGCCCCCAGCCATCCTTTTTTCCTTCTTTTTATTTTTACTGGTACTAATACTTGAAGTTATGAGTTCTTGCTCACCTTTTGCTGCTCATAGTCAGCGATGTACCACTAAAGCAACATTTCCAACCAGCTTTGTGCTGGTTAATTGGAGATAAAGTGTTTTAGACTTTCCTACTAGGCTGAATTTGAACCACTATCCTCAGATCTCAGCCTCCTGAATAGATAGAATTACAGATGTGAGCCAGTAGCACCTGGACCCCAACCCAGTTTGAATCTTCATCTGGCTGTGTTGCCTACACAGGTCTCAAAAATAGGGCTCATATGATTCTCCCATCTTAGTCTTCTTAGTAGCTGTGACTGCAATTTTGTGTGACTGTATGGCTATGCCAAAGCTTCTTAAGAAATATAAAGCATGTAAAAGAATATAACTGAAGATCATAATTGGGTTTAATAAAATGTTAAAATATAAATCATTTGAAAAATACTATTAAAAATGAAGAGGACAAGATAACAGAGAGGGCAGGAGGAGATATGTATGGAAATTTATGTCAATGGAGTGCAAACAAGCAAAGTAAAAAACAAATTCATATAATCCATCTGATTAACAACTAATAGTTGTCTAAGAAAATATATAAATGACTAATTAGTATGTGAAAGCAAAGAGTCCATCCAGTGTGTTAATACTCACTTAAGACTTTCAAATACTACTTAACACCAATAGAAAGAATAAGATGTAAAACACTGGCAATATTAAGTATTGATAAAGATGTGGAGCAACTGATACCCGCATTCATTGCTGGTAGGAGTATAAAACGCCAAAATGATTTTTCGAATATAATTTTAATATGTTATAAGTTTAAATATGTAATAGTTCTATGACAAATAAATTTTTACCATTATCTTTACTTGAGTTATTGAAAGATTTGCAAATGTTCACAATAATTTTATGTATAATGGACCAAATCTAAAAACAATTAAATATTTGTCAACAACAAAATAAAAAAAAACATTTGTCTCACTTTCATGCAATAATATAGCAATGAGTTATAAGGAAAAGGGACATATTGCTAGCAATAGTCAGGATAATGTTAAAAAACATGGTGAGAGAAAGATGCATGTATCAGAGTACACACAAGGATGAATGCTATTTGTATTACAAAAAAAAGAAGAAAAAAATAGAAAAAAAATGATTTTTTTCCAAGGTCATGAGATGGAGAAAGATTTAGGAATATTAGAAACATTCATATATTGTTATGAGGAACTAGTTATATAATTATATGCATTTGTTAAAACACATCAAACTTTTATCCTCTAAATAAGGGTGTTTTCTTATATGCAAAATATACTTCAAATAGTTGATATTTAAAATAAGTGATGTGTAAGTATCCCACATTTTCTCTTGGGATTACAAATCCTCATTATCTAATCCAGAGAGAAAAGATTCTTTCAAAGGGATACATATAGGTTCCCAGGATTCCTTAATTCCTATGTGTAACATTCATAAATAATTAGTAAAAAAAAAGAACCACTTTAGTGGGATAATGGGTTTAGTTAGGGGAACAGTCCTTTGGCACTACAGTAGCACCATCCCATTATCTGAAGCTTTTATGTTCCTTTTGATATGTTATCATCAGTCACCTTAGTCCAAGAACTTTAAATACAAAATTCTGGAAACAAACAATTCACAAATTCCAAAACAGATGCCATTCTGAGTAGCGTAATGAAATCCTGGACCACCCCATTATGTCTTGGTCAGGATGTAAGTCATCCTTTGACTCCTTATCAGGTTGACTGTAGTAGTGCTGCATTGTTTGAGTTCAAATACCTTTTTATATTAGTTAATGGTGGCCCTAAATAACAAGCATAGTGAAGTTGACAATTCAGATAAGCTACAAGGAATCCATAAAGTGCTTTCTTTAGGTAAAATAAAAGTACAATTTCTTGATTTAAGAATATAATGAAACCTCAGGTCTCTCACAAAAGAAACATAGTAAGTATTCACAAAGTTGAGCAGTGTCTGAAGTTTTAGATTTCACAGGGAAGCGGTTCTATTATGGATCCCTAAGACAAAAGTGGGAACTACTATAGAGCAAATGGATGAAAAATAGTCTACTGCAGTAGCTACCTCTGGGAAAGAAGAAGAAAGGAAAGAGCAAACAATTAACCAGAACAGGTCTCTCTCCTGTCCCTAGCCAACAGGGCTCCTACACTGACCTGGCCCCATGCCCATTTAATAATCCTACAATCCAATAGGGAAATTGCAATGCTGGCAGCATGTGTAGAAAGGGACTTCTGAGTCATTATCTGAACAGAACCCATGAAGCTATGGAATCTTTACGTTTCCATTTTCATTCTGGTTAGGCATAGGATCCTACAATCCTTATTTTGGTAAAATCTCATTATGTAAGACATTCTTGCATGATTTTCTCATTAAAACATAATGAAGAACATTTCTCAGCATTAAAATTTGCTCATGGGCATCATTTGAGCAATCTGATTATGTTAGTATCTATTGGACTTATATTGAAACTAAGGTTCTGAAGAGATGTTTAGGTTTTGAATACTAAAGGATAATGTGAACAGAAATGTGTGTGGAATAGAGGAACTCAAATAAAGAGTGATTTGTATATTATTGTCACTTAAGAGTTGTATGGTTACAACATATTGGATCTCTTTCTAAGGAACTGAGTCCTGAGCTGACATTCAAAAAAAACACAACACTGAAAATCCACCACCACCAAGCACTGTGAAATTAGCTGCAAATGACCTTTGTTGCTCCTTGTGCATCACTGTCTTTCAGTCCTTAGATGTGCTAAACATGTGGCTACACTCTGTTATCAAATTTCATTTCTGTACATTCAGTTTTCTTTTTCATTTTCATATTGTATGCCAAATTTATCTATAATATTTTACACACTGCAAAGCTTTAGATAAACTGAAGGCAATGGGCTAGTTACTCTGAAATAAAAAGAATGAGATAAATATTAAAGAATTCAGAGAGAATTACAGAGGAAGTGGGAGGATGGGGCATATTGCAATGTCATAAAGATAGGGAGAAACAAGTTCACATTCTTAGGATGCTGAACGGTGCAGTGCACACTGTATCAAAATAGAAGTTCCCACCATGATGCTCTATGTGTGTTCCATTTGTTCTCTCCAGAACCTGCAGATAAAAATGAAGGAAGCAAAGGGAATTGTTGATAGAGTTTCTAGTATTTTAATGTGACTTTTGTGAAGTTAAGTATAAATTTCAGTTAAGGAAAAAATTTCCATTTTTTATTTCTTCTTTCAGCAAATAGATTAATAAAGAAAAAGCAAGCATTCAGCTCATCCTGACACACCAATAAAAATGAAAATAAACCATTTTGATGAATTTATCTATTAACAGTCCCAGCCTCCAGCAAGTGGGTTTAATTTTCTTCTCAAAAGGAGTCAGTCCTCCTCCTTAACACTTAAGTACCTTGTTCCAAAGATCTCTGACTCAACTCTAGTTAAGATGTACCGAGTTTAGGTCTGACCTTTCTGCCTCTGCCTTTAAGGACTGCATTTCAGTGTCTCAGTGCTAAAATTCTGTCTGCCATAGCCCAGTGGTTTAATGACTGACTGGTAATCCCAATGGGTTCTAGTTTTGCCTGATCTTCAAGGTATTTCAGATCCTTTTTACCATTCCCTTTCTGAGATGGTTATGTTTGGATAACTTTGTAAAATACATTGTACATGCCCTCACCTTCTCTAATATTATTCAACATTATACATTTCTTCTTGACAAATCACGGTTGTCATGACAAACACACAGCACTGTATTATACTATAAAACACAAATTGTATTCTGTAAACTGGTTGTTTATAGTTTGTACTGTTTCATTATAAGCTGATAAAATTGACAATTCATATTTTATTTGTTATCAACATATTTCTACATTCTAAATTGGTTATTGATAATCTGTTGAGAAAATAGATAATATTTATATACATGATTTTTTCAGAAGTTATGTACAATGTATTATTTTTTCAGATTAAATTGAAATTCATAAGAGTGAATTGATATGTCTGGAATTTGTTTTAAAATAATCCAGAAAAATAAATGTCAACAAATAAAAAGTTATTGATGAAAATATTAATAACTATTATGGCTGGGTGATGAATGCATGTAGTTTTATTATATTATTCCTTAGGGTTTTGAAATTTTCCTTAACAAGGATTTTTTTTTTTTATCGGTCATGGGACTTGAACTCTGGGCCTGGGCATTCTATCTCAGCTCTTCATCTCAAGGCTAGCGCTCTACTACTTGAGCCACAGCACCACTTCCAGTTTTCTGAATGATAAGAGATAAGACTCTCAGGGTCTTTCCTGCCTGGGCTGACTTTGAACCATGATCCTCAGATCTCAGCCTCCTCAGTAGCTAGGTTTACAGGCGTGAGCCACCTGTGCCCAGCCCAGCAAGCAGGTTTTTTGTTTTTTTTTTAAAGGACATTTTCTTTAAAGAAGAAAAGAATCCAATGTGCAAAGAATGGCAGACTTAGATAATCACAATTTTATAGCCACAGTGTGAGTTCAGGTAAGCGTAATTAATGCATATTAAAGAAAATAGATAAAAGGAACAAGATAAGTTCAAGGCCTTAAGTATCACTGTTTTTCACATATTGATTTCTGAGAGAAAGTACCTTTATAAGAGAGAAAAATTCCTTAAAAGTAGTGCAAAGGACCATACATAATGAAGAATATTAACATGAACTCCAGTTTATAGAAACGAGGCTCTCATTAGACCCTGAATAGAGTTTGTTCTTTTTTCTCTATTGTCGTTTTTTTTTCTTTCTTCAGTTCTCTTAGATTTGTGTACCTTGTGTTTTTCATAATAGACATGCAATATGAGAAAGGAAAAGGAATCACAGAAACAGCAGAACAATGGATGAACCACAGCAGAATTGATACTCATTTGACAATATGTGAGATATGAACATTAAAACTTTCAGGAGGCAGGGAGGGGTAAGTGGGAGATAAAGAGGGATGGGGTAATGATGAATAAAAACAAATGTACTTATTGCTTACCTATGTAACTGTAACACAAAGCACATCACCTTTTCAATTAAAAATTAAAATTAAACATAAAAGGATACTTGAATGGGAGGAATATTTACAAGTCATTTATACTCACTGCCTTGCATATGTAACTGTAACTGTGCAGTGTATCACCTTGACAATAAAAATAAAGTTAGAAAACAATAAAAGTAGATACTATCCAATCAGTCAAATTCAGCATCATCAGATATGGGTCAAAAACTGGCAATGTTTCTGGTATTATGCAAAATAAAATTTTACCTAGATGATAGTCTTAATATTTTTACAGGAAATGACCTAAATTTTTTTAAATGGTAATGGTTTGTTTAGACTTTAAATTAATTCAAAACAATCTTTAAATGAAGTATTAGAAGTGTTGTGAATATTTGAATATGGTAGAGATAGTAGATATATATTTAAAATTTGAGGTTATGCAAGAAAAGGTTTTTATTCCTAGGGAATATACAATCTGAAATATGTAGGGGTAAAGCATCATGAGGTGAGCAAATCACATTTCAGTGTTTGCTCTGAGCAAAAAGTAGATCCTCTCAGAGAAAAATGAAACAAAAAATGGTGGGTCATGGATGAAAAGGTAGATTGGCTGCCTGACAAGTGTATGCAAATACCTGAGTTCAAACTCCAGTACTACCAAAACAAACCACAATTACATTAATCAAAGTGTGTCAAATGCTTTGGAACAAGATAATTTTACTACATACTCTTCATGTTATACTTTTTCATAATGCTTAGCATGTAATTACTGCAAGAATCTTTGAGATCTGTTATCAAATTCAGCTCTTTGATTTCATAGATTAGAAAACAGAGTGTAGAAATGTAAAATGATTTGCCTAAAATCACCTAGTGATACTTACTCTTAGTTTTTTTTTAAATCACAGAACATTATTCATTGGTATTTTAGTAATATTTGTATATTAAATCCAGGACAATTTTGCTTTAAGGAGAATAGTTATGGTTATAAACAAATTAACCTCAAATTCATAAAAAAATAAACTTTTTAAATTTAATCTAAGAAGGAGTTTCTTTTTTGTTTGTTTTTTATTATAAATGTTTTTAACAGAGGGCTTACAGTTATAAAGTCAGGTAATGAGTATGTTTCTTTTGAACAGTTTCACCCCTTTCCTAATTTTCTCCATTTTTGTCCCTCCTGGCTCTCTGACCCTAAAGTTATATAGTTCATTTCCAACATAGTGCCCAGTAAGTATCACTGCTGAATTAGTTCACCATTTTTTCCACCACTTCTGTTCTTCCCCTTCCCCTACCCAAATCAGATAAATTTCTATACAAGACAAAGGGTACACAAAACAGAAAAGAAGCAGAAACAGAAGCAGAAGAGGAGGGGGAGGAAGATGGGGAAGGAAAAGAAAGAAGAAGAAAAAGAAGAAAAGGAAGAAGAAGAGGAAGAAGAAGAAGAGGAAAAAGAACAGGAAGAAGAAGAAGAAGAAGAAGAAGAAGAAGAAGAAGAAGAAGAAGAAGAAGAAGAAGAAGAAGAAGAAGAAGAAGAAGAAGAAGAA
>NW_012267296.1:94140-125890 GCF_000151885.1 Dipodomys ordii
AAGAAGAAGAAGAAGAAGAAGAAGAAGAAGAAGAAGAAGAAGAAGAAGAAGAAGAAGAAGAAGAAGAAGAAGAAGAAGAAGAAGAAGAAGAAGAAGAAAAGGAGGAGGAGGAGGAGGAGGATTGCAAAACGTAAAATAAAAAAAACTCGTTCCACTTCTTAGAGTTCATTTCAATAAGCATCATTTTATATGATCATTTGCATATAACTATTGAGCCTTTGGGATCCTCTCCTAAGAATATCTGCCTTTGATTATTTACCATAGCTAAGATATGGAACCAACCCAGATGCCCCTCATTGCATGAATGGATCAAGAAAATGTGGTACACATGTACAATGGAATTCTTTGCCTCCATCAGAAAGAGTGGCATCGCCCCATTTGTTAGGAAATGGAAAGACTTGGCATAAATTATATTAAGTGAAGTAAGCAATAACTAGTATATGTATGGGACAAGCAGAAAAGATCAAAATCTATGTACAGATAAGATGAAGTTTAGCGAAATGAACCCCGAGATAAGGACACGAGTGTTTTTTTTCTTTCTTGCTATTGTTTCTAATGTATTTATAATGTACCGTGTGATTTTTTTGTTTCTTTGTATGTTCCTCCCCCGTGGTATAACCCATTTTCATTGTAGTTCTTGTATATACACTTCTCTAATTTGATGAGGGGAAGGGAAAAAAACAAAATGCTTAAATAGGGCTACAGGTTGACCCATTGTAACAATGAGATGTACAAGACACTATCTTGAAAAACAAACTTTACAAATTAGGTGGGGGAGGGAGAGTAGTTGTCGAGATAGGAAGAAAAGGATGGTAGGGGAAAAACAAAGGAAGAGGTAATAATGCTTGATAGGACATGTACTCATTATCTTGCTCATGTAACTGTAACCCCTTTGTATAGTATTATTACAATAAAAATGCATTAAAAAAGAATATCTGCCTTTGGTCTCACTGTGTCCTGTTTGATTTATCATATCCAAATGTAATTTTTTTTGCCTTTCATTATCCATTGGGTTTATTTATAGATTTATAGCACATTCTAATTATTAAAAATGAGGGAAAATATGCAGACTATGTTTCTTTGGGTCTAGCTTACTTCATTTAATATAATTTTCCCAGTTTTTCCATTTCCTTATGAATGGGGGGGCAATGTCATTCTTTCTGACAAACATAAAATTCCATTTTTTTTGTGTGTGTGCATGTATGTGTGTCTGTGTGTTTATGTATCACAATATCTTGACCCATTCATCCATTGAGGGGCATCTGTGATGATTCCACACCTTAGCTATGGTAAACAATGTAACGATGAACACGGTTGTGCTGGTGGCTTTAGTGTAGCCTGGATTGTGGTCAATTGGATAAATGCCCAGGAGTAGCATTGCAGCTTAATGGGGAAACTCTATTTTTAGTCTTTTGAGGAACCTCCATACTGCTTTCCAGAGTGGTTGAACAAGTTTATATTCCCACCAACAGTGGAGAGGCATTCCCTTTTGTCCACATCCCCACCAGCACTTGTTACTGTGATTTTTCTTGATAATGGCCATTCTAACTGGCTTGAGGTGAAATCTCAATATTGTTTTGATTTACATTTTATTAATGGCCAAAGATATTGGACATTTCTTCATGTGTCTGCTGGCCATTCTTACTTTTGAGAATTGTCTTTTTATGTCTGGCCCATGCATTAAGTGGGTTGGTGTTTCTTTTATATGTTTTGGAGGGATTAATTTTTTGAGCTCTAGATGTATTTTAGATACAAGGTCCTTGTGTGATACATAGCTAGTAAAAATCTCCCATTCTGTGGGTTTTTGGTTTATCTTGCTAGCTATACCCTTTGCCATGCAGAAACTCTTCAATTTGGTGCAATCCCAATTTTCCAGTCTTTCTGTGCTTTATTGTGTTTTGGGTATTTATTTAGGAAGTTTCCACTCATGCTTAGGAGTCCTAGTATTTCCATTATCCCTTCCTGTAATGTTTTCAGGTTATCTGATCTTACATTGAAGTCTTTGATCCACTTGGAATTAATTCAGGTGCAGGGTGATGCATATATATATATATATATATATATATATATATATAGTTTTCTGCACATGTATAGCCAATTCTGTCAGCACAATTTGTTGTGTCCCTTATCAAATATTTGATGGATATAGTCCTGTGGATTCATTTCTGGGTCTGCTATTCTATTCCATTGGGCCTCAAGCCTATTTGTGCTCCAGTACAGAGCTGTTTTTATTACTAAGCCTTTGTAATAGAGTTTGAAGTTTGTAATTGATATTCCTCCAGCACTGTTCTTCCTGCTAAGGATTGTTTTTGCTTTTCAGGTTATTCTATTATTCCATATGAATTTTTGGATTGCAAGAAGAAATTTCTTAAATCTGTTTCTGTATTACTTGTTCAAGTTTAGCTTGGGATTCAAGTCATAAATATAGAAAGAAATTAACAGGCTTGTTATGTAATAATTGTAGGGCAGATCATATGAAAAAGCACACTGGAAGTAAAAGTAGTGATGTATTAGATAGAAATCATATTAGTGAATGTTAAGGTGTTGTTTACAACAGAAAATAAATTTGCCTTCCTCCTCCTCTCATTAGATTTACTTCCAAATTTTTTTTCTTTCACTTGTAAGTATGCATTATTTTCTACTTACTAGTATTAAGAGAGTTAGTTCATATTGTTTTGCTATCTTCCTTCAGGTACACACATTAGATCCTAATGTAATAAATAGCCAAAATATTTTATGTGCTTGAATAAAAATAGAACAATTAAAACTGGAATACATTGTATGTGTAGGGATATGTCACAATCACAATGAATCCCCTTAGATAATTAATATGCACTAATCAAAATGGATTTTCATACTACCAGAGACATTTTAAGGTAATGAGTTCAGCTGACTCTCATTCTGAATTATTGAAACGGGAACTGAAAGTGGGTCAGATTCTGACAGGCTAAGTATAATTTCAAAGCTCCCTCTGTCAAAGATTAGAATATTATATTTGTTCTAATAAGAATGACTTCCCCAAATTGAAGAATGTGTGTAATCATTCCCACTGGGGAATGGAGATGAAAATGTGTTAAGCTAAAAATGTATTGACCGGGTAGTGTTATTTCACCACTACCTGAAGCATTCCTAGGGTGATAAAATTTTCACCTACCAGAATAAAAAGGGGGAAAATCACATGTTAGTTGACAGATTTCACTTTCTGATACACCCAGCAGAAACAAATAATTGTCAAAAGCATTTTGATAACATTTTGTCATAAAATATTCTACACATTTGGGAAATAGGGAGCTGCTTTTTGAGTTTGTTTTGTAATTTATTTCTGATAGAACTTGGAGGCATTTAAATGCCTTCATGTTTAATATTAAGAGATGAATAGCTAAGCCAAAGAATAAAGATAGGCAATTAAACCTCACTTTGAAAAATGATTAGATCTAAATTTGGTCAAATTCTGAACATTTTGTGATACCAGTATGAAGCTATAGAGATAACTGAAAGTCTATATTTAAAAATATAATCTATCATCTACTTACTTATTGCAGATCTATATCACTGTACATGTAATATATATGTATATACATATATATGCATTATCTACTTTCAGTACCTATAGATCTTATATATCTATGATAAATGGGTAGATAGGTAGAGAGACATAGGTGGACAGACAGATAAATAGATGTTTTGATCAAGAAGTAAAATAGACTCAGATTCTTTTAAAGGATAAAGACAGGAAGCAGGGCTGTGTCTCCAATGTTAGAGCACTAACCTTGAGCAAGAAAGCTCAAGGATTGAGTTTTGGCTTTAAGTTCAAGCTCCAGGACCGGCACAAAAAATAAAGTAAGTGCATTTTCTAAGATAACTTTATTGAAAATTAAAAATCATATAATTTGTTTTAATAAAAATAGCAAAAATCCATCTTTGCCACATTTTAAGTATGTGACCAAGATCATGAGGGCATGTAGGCAAAAAATAATTTATATATAAACATATTAAGAAAAACACACATAAATGTAGCTATTTAATAAATGGTATTTGCTCTAATTCCAATTACTTATATTTGATATAATAACTGATATTTTAGTAATTCTAATTTTTATAAACATAAGTAATTGTCTCTCAAAATGAATATTTATAAATCTCAAAGCATTAAAAATCAATACCATAAGTAAGATTGTTCTGGAAGGAACAGATGAAGTCAAATGTTAAATTGTGAGATTCATTTTGTTTGTTCTGAAACTTCTCTATAATATTTTTAATACACTTTTAATGAAATATATAATAAAATGTAATGGAAGATAAAATAGGTATTCTGTACATTTGGAAAATACCTGCTATACTTTGTGTCAACATGGAAATTCCAATTTAACACTTGGCCTGAACACACTCTTAACAGCTAGCTCTGCCGTTGTAGTTCATGTTCAAAGTAAACATTTTTTTATCGATCATAGGGCTTGAATTTAGGGATTGAGTGTTGTCCATGAGCTTTTATGCTCAAAGCAAGAACTCTACCATTTTGATTACTTTGTGCAGAATGAAAAGGAATATTAACATATTCAGAGCAACTTATCTTTTTTTAAAAAAACGATAGAACATTTCATCTTTTATGAAAACATGTATAGTTGTTAACTACCAAATCTACAAATTCTAATATGTTTTCTTTTCCAAATCAATTTCAAGAATATGTTGTTTGTTTCCAAACATATATGGAGAGTACCCAATTTGGGAATCGACACAGAATGAAAAGGTGTATACGATCATCTATAAATTCCTTACTCAGCATACTCAGTTTGTACTTTTTTTTGTTTTGCTTTGTTTTGTTTTTCTTATTTTTTTTGCCAGTCATGGGGCTTAAACTCTGGGCCTGGGTGCTGTCCCTGAGTTCTTCAGCTCAAGGCTAGTGCTCTACCACTTGAGCCACAGCGCCACTGCCAGCTTTTTCTGCTTATGTGGTGCTGAGGAATCGAACCCAGTGCCTCATGCATGCAAGGTAAGCATTCTACCACTGTATTTTGAGTCATTGGCCAGGGGTGTCAGTTGATTGGTTACTGGTCAATAGTTTGGGGCCTCTAGCAAAGCAGAGTATTCCTGCACAGAGTATGAGACAGAGAAGTTGATGGCCTCATGGTGCCATGAAGCTTAAAGAGAAAAGTAGGAACTATGGTCCCAATGTAGTCTTCAAGGGTTCCATCCCAATGACCGACTTTCTCCAAGTGAGAGAAAGTAGTACCCTCTCTTAAAGAGTCTACATGTCTCAATAGAGCCATCATCTGAGGAAAATGACTTTAACATATGAGCTTTGGGGGAATTTAAAATCTAAACCATAACAGGTAATTTTTCTTCTAATACTATTCATGACATATTATATGTTCTACCTCATTGTTTTCTCAATAACCTTGTGAAGACAAATATTATGCTTATTTAAAGCTGTCATTTCTCAAGCTCAGTGAATTTGAGTTAAAGAAAATTGCTCAGAAATTTATGGGTAAAGTTAAGACTACAAAACTGGCACATCCAGAGTAACTAGTAAGTATCAGTTCAACCATCTAAACACAGACTATCCATTTTCAGAAAGTCATCAAATGCAGACAAACTCTTAGATAGTCAAAGCTGGAAAGAAACTTGGAAGAGACATGTTAGTGACAGAATAAACCTGAGAACATAAAGTTAAAAACACATATTCCCAATGATCACAGATCTAAATTAGTTAAGAAAAATAAGATTCCAGGTATATATGTGTATTTTAAAGTTTATACTGAATGACCAGAAACCTAAGTTCACTTTCAACTCATCCGATTATTATTTTCCATAACTTCATAAAATAACACAATGTCTCCAGATTCCAGGGACTAAATTTATTAAATGAATTTAATAACAAATAATCATATATTCCTAAATAAGTTGATGTAATAATCATGCTAGAAAAATAATAACGTGAAAAAGTGTTTTTCAGTTCCAGTGAAGTTTGCACATGGTGTCATAGAACACAAGGAATTTGTTTTTATGTATAAATCCAAGGGAAATGAAAGCATATACTTCTCAAAAAGATATACATGGATGAGCATAGAGTATTATTCATAGTACTCCAGAAGAGCAAAAATGACCATCAACGAATGAATGGATAAACAAAGTGTGATATTACTGAACAATTAAGAAGAAATGAATTGTTGACACACCATACAATATTGATGAGCCTTTAACATATTGTGTTAAGTAAAAGAAGTTATTCACAAAAGGCCATATATTGTATGATTCCATTGATATGAAATGTCCAAATAGGTAGATCCTTAGAAATGGAACATAACAGAAATTGTGGGACAAAGGGTGAACTAATTCAGCAGTGATACTTGACACATGTTGGAAGTGAACTATACAAATTGGGGGATTGGGAGTTGGGAGAGAAAAGATAGAGAAAATGAGGGAGGGGGTGACACTGTTCTAAAGGAAATGTACTCATAACCTGACTTATGTAACTGAAACCCCTCTGTACATTAATTAAATATCAAAAAGAAAAACATGAAATAGGAAACAGCTCACTATTTAACAACAAAAAGTGGGAAGAAAAGTGAGAGTTGATGGAAAATGTTCTGGCAGTAGATTATATAGATGTTGTACAACGCTATGAATATATCAAATAAATCTAGTAAAAGAGAAAGTTGAAATATCTTCTGAACTAGAGATCGTTGCAAAATCCAAATACATTATTATGAGACAGTGATAGAAGAATAAATGCTTATTTATAAAGTCATACCCTCTTGTGTTCCTATAATGGCACGTAGATTTGAACCTGTTTCAAAATGTATCTACTGCTCATACTTGCAAGGGACCCTACATATTCCTTGAGTACATTTAACTGCAGAAATTCATCCTGATAAACTTAAAATATATTTGTAAAATGTAGAATATATTTATTTAATGCCTAGTAAAAAAATGATGTGATGAAGCACAAATATAATCAATAGGCAAGAATCAACTGATTCATTATGAATCTAAGGGATTATGCATCCAAGAAAAACAGATAAGCAAACTTCAAATTACACCATTTTCATAAGACTAAAATTTCAGTGGTAGAGTTTGTATAGTCAGCCTTCCCAAAACCAACGGAACACTAAGTGTAAAGTTTAGTGGTAACAATATTTCTGAGAAGGTTTAGAAAACTTGGCTCATGTGTGCAGTACAAAATTTTTTAAATCCACTCATCAAGCCAATCCAATGAATTCAGGGTTAAGTGACTTACTCCAAATGCTTCCAGTTCTAATGACAAGGAGCAGCTGTCTCATAGGTTGGAATAAGGCCACTCAAGGCCAGTAAACAACACATGTATAATAGGACATTAACTGAAGTGTTAATCTGTTCCTCTAGGCTGAAAATAATAAAGTTCAATTTTGTACAACAGTTAATCAAAAGGCATTAGAGAAACAATCAAGCGCTGGTCTGCCTTTAATTGACCAGACTATTTCTCAGGACCAACATGTTCCCTTTTTTTACCAAATTATAATTTTCTCTTTATGTGATCATTCTTTGCTGGTTTTGTTGAAATTATACCATCACCTCAAATTTTCTAACCCTTCTGCTCACAATATTAAAAGATTTAACCTCTGAGATAAAAATCAAATGATCTTCAAATGCAGTTAATTGCACCAAAGTAATAGTTTCCCTAGGAAAAGAAAAAAAAAACTACTGAATATGAATGTTAATATTCATGAAGCCACTCAGGCAGTTTGTTCAGCTAAGCATAAACAAAATATGCATTCATTTACTTTTATTTCCAAAATTAAAGTAAAATTTAAAAAGAAAACCAACACTAGTCTTCTAAAATGATACCAAACAATGGAAAATTTAATTTTATTGCGACACAATGAAAAATTTAAAACTAAGAAACTGTCAACGTAAATATTTTCTAAGGCCATAGTGTTGATACTGACAACAAGGCTAGGCAATGATATTTTACTATGTCAAAATATCATCATGTAATAAACAATAAAAATATAGCTCACACACAAAACCCCTCAAATTGAAAAATGAAGGCTCACAATTTAGTAGCTCAGTCACATTATGTTTGAGAATCATCTTAGATATCTTATAAAGTTAAAATAACAAAAAGTAGCTACAGCTGTATAGTATTTACTACACATCAACCACTGGTCTAAGTATTTTATATATGCTAAATAATTAAGTTCTTACAACAACCTTGAGGTAAGAATTACTTTATAAGTGAAGAAACAGACAGGTAGAAAGATAACAAAACTTATCAAAGTTACAAGGCCATGCAGTTTGCAAACCATAATTTAAATCCAAACAATGGGCACCAGAGCAGTCACATTGATCATTTTGTGACAATGAACATGAATAATTTAGTGAGCTACAAGACAAGTACTATTTTTTGTTCATCAAGTGATTGTATATATCTATGACACTCACCTATAACTGCTTCATCAAAATAAATCTAGAATTAATATTTCTCCTTTATTGAGAGAGTAGCTCAGATGTGTGGCATTCACCTAGCATGTGTAAGACTCTGGGTCTGATTCAGAGCATTGTGAAAAGAAAATTATTCAATGGTATATGCCAAATGTATTTCTATGTGGCTACTCAAGAAGGGAATCTGTGCCATTAATGATTGCTGGTTTAATTATAAATGTGGTGGTTAGGTAAAATAAGAAACAATTCATTTTATTTATATGTGATTATTTGGTTGACTTTATGCTCTACTTCCTAATGGAATGTTATACTATTCATATTCAACTACATTTAATGGGTTTCACTAGAAAATATAATGAATGGTATAAAATCTTTGACAACCACACTTTTTAGAGTCAGAAAATCATATACCACCATTATTTTCAATATACATATTAGTATGGATATTAAAAACACACTCATTTTAAACTATTCATGATATGCAATTCTATATCAGAGGTCTCTCTATATAGATAGACAGATAGATAGAGATATATGCATTCATTTCAAGTCCAAAATTAGTTTTCAATTCATAATTTCAGTAGCTTATTTTTCTGATGCTATTTACATGCATAGTAAGATGCCAGAGATTTCCTATTTTTCTCAGAATAAAGATCTAATATTTTAGTATGGCTTAGGTTGTCCTATGTGTTGTACCTTCCATCCTCGTCTACAATGTGATTTCTTTAAAATCTTTCTCGAGCTCTACACATAAGCTGTTTGTTCTGCCTTTAACATTAACCTTATATCCTACCCACTTCCATGTAGTAACACATTCCTTTTCCTACCTTTTGTCAGATTTGAGGGACACTTACTAAGGGAGATGTTTCTAAGCCTCCTTTCAACTAATGCTCTAATAATACTATGTAGTTTTTTTTTAATAGCAGTTCTCCCAATGTATTCTCATTTTCTCATTCTCTTCTCCCTAGGAGACTACAACTAAATGACTGAGGTAATTTCTGTTGGCTAATCACTGTGTCCCTAGTACATAGTGGAGTAGAAGAGAGACCCTCCATAAAACTGTACTGATTAACTAAATAAATTAATGTTAGAACTGCTGATATCCTTATGCTCTAACACCAATCAAATTCTTAATACTGAACTCTGGGTTACAATAACTCTGTCATTTCAATGAGGCAATAATTTCATGTGAGTACACAACATCTGAAATTTTATGAGTAGTTGATTCTCCAATATACCTGTTATTATTGTATGAGGACAATTATCCAAAACGTTTTACTATTCATTGTCTCTTAAGTTTGAGAGTTCAAGACAGAGCAAAGAAAGAATACAACATAGACTTGTTTGTGATCATTCAGGTAAATGCCCAAAAGTGAGATTGCTAGGTCATAGGGGAGCTCTATGTGGAGTCTTTTGAGGAACTTCCATACTACTTTTCAAAGTGGTTGAACAAGTTTACACTCCCACCAATAATGCAGTAGGGTTCTCTTCTGTCCACATCCCCTCCAGCATCTTTTTTTTTTTAAATTACAGTTCTTGATTATACCCATTCTAACTGGGGTGAGGTGGTATCTCAGTGTTGTTTTGATTTACATTTCTTTTAAGGCTAGAGAAGTTGAGCATTTCTTCATGTGTCTATTGGCCATCCTTCTTTCCTCTTCAGAGAAGTTTCTCTGTAAGTTTTTAGCCCACTTATTTATTGGACAGTTGTTTCTAAGCTACCAGCACGATTATGTTTATTGCAGCATTATTTACCATAGCTAAGATATGGAACCAACACAGATGCCCCCCATTAGATGAATGGATCAAGAAAATGTGGTATATATACACAATGGAATTCTATGCCTCCATCAGAAAGAATGACATTGTCCCATTTCTTAGTAAATGGAAAGACTTGGAAAAAATTAAGTGAAGTAAGCCAGGTCCAAAGAAACATAGGTCCCAATAACTAGTATATGTCTGAGAATAGCAGAAAAGGTCAGATAAGATGATGTTAGGTGAAATGAACCCCAAGATAAGGACACAAGTGATTTTTTTCTTTCTTGCTATTGTTTCTAACGTATTTATAAGATGATTGTTTGTTTTTTTTTATGTCCTTCCCCCACGGTATAACCCCTGTTTTCACTGTATTTGATGTTGGTGTGATTTGTGGAGGGGAAGAGAAAAAATTGTTTAAATAGGGGTACAGTTGGACCCATTTCAACAATATGTATAATACCCTATGTCAAAAAACGAACTTTACAACTTTGGCAGGGGGGAGGTAAGAAGATAGGGGTGATCAGGGGGTTGGTGGGAGTGTAGTCATGGAGATGGGAGGGCAGGGATGGTAGGGTGAAAACAAAGGAAGAGGCAACAATGCTTGATAAGAAATGTACTCATTTCCTTGCTCATGTAATTGTAACCCCTCTGTATGGTATTTTCACAATAAAAAAATTGTTACAAAAAAGAAAGTAGGACTGGGAAGGTGGCTCAGTGGGAGAGCACTTGCCTTGAATGCCTGAGGCCCTGGGTTCGAATCCTCAGCACCACATAAGCAGAAAAAAGCCAGAAGTGGTGCTGTGGCTCAAGTAGTAGAGCGCTAGCCTTGAGCTGAAGAGCTGAGGGACAGTGCCCAAGCACAGAGTTTAGGCCCCACGACCAGACCCCCCCCCCCAAAAAAAAGAAAGTATAGGAAAGGGGAAAAACAAATCATTTAAATAGGGATATAGGTGGACCCATTGCAACAATGAGATGTACAAGTCGTTATGTCGAAAACAAACTTTACAACTTTCGTGTGGGGAGGCGGGGAGGATTGAGTGGGGGGGCGGGGGGAGGATGAGAAGGGATGGGAAGGGGAAACAAAGAGGAGGCTACAATGCTTGATAAGAGGTGTGCGTTCTCTGCTTTCCTCCTCACCAATTCAATATATATTATTATTCCTCTGAACAAAAATATCCTTGAAGTGGAAACTGGCAAATCAGGGAGCAATTTCTACTCCTACTGAAGAATTAAGAAAAACATAACAGTAACTCATCACTGGGTTGAAAAACTGCCAAGTATAGAGCTGTTTGTGAATTGAAGATATTTCTTAATCTCCTACTGCTATCAATCCCCATCCTTGGTAAGCCTTTCACTTGGAAGCTAAGAATAAAAGAAGGATAAAAAGAAAACTTTGGTTCCTTTTTGAACAGCAAAGGCAGCGTCCCAGAAACAGTAAACTGTTCTTTCACTCTGTGAGAGGAATTTAAAATACATGACTCTCATACTATGATAGACAAAACTGCCAAATAAAATTAGACCAGACTGTGGCATTAAAGCCAAAAGGAAATCTTTTTACTAATACACTGCATTTCCTGGTAGCTATCAGAGAATCTTTTCCATGTCTATTGCTAATGATCTAAATCAAAAGAAAAATACAATGTGATAGCAGAGTGAAACGAAATATGTATGGATGTGTATACCTGTGTGTGTTTGTATGTGTTGGTGTGTGTACGTGAATATATGGTTTGAATTTCAGTACATCTTAAACATTGAGTTCTAGGGGAAAGAAAAGGTTTTATGTTCTACAAAGCAAATCTTGAAAGAATGTGAAAGAAGAAATATTGCCTTTATGGTAGAGAAGGTTACCTTTGTATCTCAAGGTAGTAAAAGAAAGATTTTGTCCTTTTTAACTGATATTTAGAGGCTTTCATCCTTTTAGCAAAAATATTTTTTTATTTTTTTGTGAAAATACTGTACAGAGGGAAAAGAATTTTTGAGCTACTGATATTGAAAGTCAAATTAAGGTATAGGTTTAATGTAAACTCTGAGTGATATGGTTAAAAATTATTATATTATACATACAGTTTTGTCTGACAACCTACATTTAAAAAATGTGTTCAGAATTCTTTCATGATGGCATGTCTGTGTATCCATGGATACAATATTCCCCAAAATAATATGGCATTACTAATATTTTAAATTCTAGAATAAAAGAATAAAGTAGCTCCTAAAGTAACTTTTGCAACCATCAGCAAATATAGCCTCTCCTCACCAAAGATAAGGACTCACTAAGCTCCCAGAAAACAACCATACTTAATGAAACACATTCTAAGAGTGAACTTAAACATGTCAGATGCTTACAGAAGGAAAACTCCCCCATTAAAAAAAATCATGCTAGATTCATCAAAATGAGTAGGTTAGAAATAGTTTCAAAGGGTCAATTAAAATAAACTTCAGCTAGAAACTGAGACAAGCAGAAAAGGTCAGATAAATTGATGTTAGGTGAAATGAATCCCAAGATAAGTATCAAATGTTTTTTTTTTCCTTCATGTTATTGTTTCTAACATATTTATAAGATGATTTCTTTGTTGCTTTGTATGTCCCTCTCCCACGGTATAACCCCTGCTTTCATTGTATTTGATGTTGGTATAATTTGTGGAGGGGAAGGGAAAAAATAAATCGTTTAAACAGGGATACAGGTGGACCCATTGCAACAATGAGATGTACAAGTCCTTATGTCGAAAAACGAACTTTACAACTTTGGCGGGAGGGGGGAGGGGAGCAAGGTGTGGGGGTGGGGTGGGGGGGAAGCGTGGGAGATGGGAAGGTTGGGAAGGGGAAAGGGAAACGAAAGAGGAGGCAACAATGCTTGATAAGAAATGTACTCTTATCTTGCCCATGTAATTGTAACCCCTCTATATGCTATTTACATAATAAAAAATAAATAAGTAAAATAAAGTTCAGCTACCAACACATTCTCCCATTCTAAACTCTTAATTTGACTTGAAAATAATTTGAAAGGTTTTTCTTTAAGTCTTTAGCCCACTTATTAATCAGGCAGTTGTTTCTTTGAGGATTTGTTGTTGTGGGATTTAATTTCTTGAGGTCTAAGTATATTTTACATATGAGACCATTGTCCATTGTATGACTAGGGAAGATCTATTAATCTTACTAGCTATGTCCTTTGCCATGCAGAAGCTCTACAGTTTCATGCAATCCCATTTGTTCAACCTTTCTTTGATTTGTTGTGTTTCTGGGTCTTTATTTAGAAAATTTTGGCCTGTGCCAAGGAGCCCTAGAGTTTCTCTTATTCCTTCCTGTAATGTTTTCAAGGTGTCTGCTTTTACTTCGAGGTCTTTGATCCATTTGAGTTGATTCAGGTACAGGGTGATATATAAGGATGTAGCTTTAATTTTCTACAGCTTTAAATTTTACTGAAGAGACTGTCTCTCTTCCATTCTGTTTATTTTAGCTCCCTTGTTGAAGATTATGTGGCTATTGGTCAGTGGGTTTATTTTTGGGTCATCAGTCCTATTCCATTGGTCCTCATATTTTTCCTTTAAAACAAAAGGGTGTTGAGAGTAAATTGTTTCTCATTAACATTTATTCCTCAGTTTATTCCTTATATATAATTATGTGATGTCTTTCTATTACTCTTGACAGGCCCACATACAACCTTTTATAATATATATGTCACCTTCTTTAATTTTATTATGTACTGTTCTTATCCTCTCTGTTCTAATAACACTGTCCTTGACTTTGTGAACATATCAACCTTGTTTCTGCCTCAGAACCTTTGTACACACATTCTATCTGCTGAGAATGTTTTCCCGGCTCTTCATCCCTCAAAATTCATGTGATGAACGCTTCCAGGAGGCCATCCCAAATTATCCTGGCCAATTGCTCCCACTCTTCTCCACATATATTGTTTCCTTTCTTACTACTAGTATAAATATATATATATATATATAAACATATACTATATATTACATATGATATGCTATATAATATATTATATATACATAATATATTATATAATATATTTATACATTTGTGGGTTAAAAATGCTTCCAAAGGTGTCCTTAAAAAGCCCATACATTCAAATGATTGTTAAAAGATCTCAAACTAAGGCACAGACTAAGTTAGGGTAAGAAAAATGAAGATAAAACAATAATTTGTTGGTTCCGAAATCTGAGTATTGGTTATCAAAAATAATGTCTCAAGTGGTTTTTGATTGCTATTGGTGTTCTTATTTTAATTTTCATCCAAAAATGTGATTGCCAAAACTCAGTTTGTCATTACTGTTACCAAGTATTTACTCTCAAATTTGCAAAAAGGAGGCAAAATATGAATCAAGCCCCCACCCTTGACGAATCCCTTGTTAGTCAGAATGCAACAGTGTCACATGTACTTGGCACTGCAGAGTTGAATTACATTAAGTAGATAGAAAAGAATAATTGTTTACTGAGCAAACAACTCTCTGCAATATTTTAATCTGTTATGTAGTCAAAAGGAAATCAGATTATTTTTTACAATATTCCTGTATTTCAAGAAAACAAGTGCATCATTCAGCTCTTAATAATATTCAAACTCAGGCAAGAGTCCACCTGGTCATATCTTTGATGATCTCTGTAGATCCATATTGACATAATATAGACATGTTAAATAATTATTTTGCAACAGAAAGTACAAATTGGAACTGCTTCCCTTCATGTATAGCAGACCATAAATATATCTTAACAGTCCAGAAGAAGATGGTGGAGGAGAAGCTGGTAGCTAAACAATCTCTCATGTAGAAACCAATTTTAGTGTTATACTAGAAAATCTAAGACTGGAGTGTCACAGCAAGTGTGCCATCATAGTATAGAGAGTTTGGAAAGAGAGGAAAAATTAAGGCAGCTTGCATAAAGAGACAGATTCGAGCACACACCAGTGCCTGCAGTAGCAGCCATGTCAACAGAGCAAGCCCAGGACAAAGGCATAAGAGGCATTGTGCAAGCTAATTCTGTACACCACCAGAAAGAACTGACAAGGAGTGGAAATCTTCATCCTGCTGACCAGACAGTTGCAGACTGTGGACAGCTCAGAAATCAAGGGAAACGTGTGATTACCCCCAAGACATCCTCACACCTTCTCAAGGAGTAGTGGTAGGAAGGTAGCCCCTCCCCCAACACCAGAGAGGAACTCCATCTTTGATAATGACAAATACCTGGCCAAAGCACCTAACACCTAACTCAGGCCTTGGAAAAACACAATGAGAGCCATTCAACAGGTCAAAGGAACTTGACCTGTGGGGCCCAGCTTCATCCCTAGAGAAAGTTGCCCTTCCCAAGCAGAGGCAGCTCTGCAATGTCAGGGTACCTGTACTCAGTTGGGAAACAGAACCAGAGGCTGCCCCACCCCTCTGCAGCACAGGAAAGCAACTCCAGCTGATGGAGGGTACAGGAAAAACAATTGGAAACCTTTACACATAAATCTTGAGAATGGCCCCAGGCTGAGCTGCTTGAGTCTCTCTTGAGGTAGCCCATCAGGATAATGCTACTGATTGCTGACAGGCACAACCCTACTTACAACCTAGCTCCCTCACAGCAACTCCAAGCTAGAGGAAACAGCCATCCCTTTATTTTGTGATACTCAAAGCAGATGGCTCTCCCACTGAACTAGCATGGGAGGAAGGTTATAAAGTCCCTGGTGAGGCAGAGCTTTGTTCTGCCTGCTCAAACAAACTGATTTAAGAAACTAATCAAGCCACAGGAAAACCAAACACAACAAGCAAACCAAAGACTCTACCAAAAGACTGGTTACGGATACAGGGGTGACAGAAGGTCACCCAAACAAACAAAAATAGAAGAATTATGTTTTATACCTAATATTTTTAAATTATTTAAAAATATGTTCTATTTTTTCATTATTTTTATTTCAGATTTTTTTTAAATTTTTCTTCTCTTTATACTCTTTTTCCTTTTGGTACATTATTTTTTTTCTTTTATTTATTAATTTATTTTTGTTTTACTTAATTCTTGTTCATCCCCTGATATATGCCCATCTTCAAATATAAGACCTATTCTTCATTGTGTGTATACTTTATTCAGCTATCGATTCCTCAATTCACAAACTCCCAGCCATAACTCCTTTAATTGTAGTATTATTTCTTTATATTTTTATAATTTTTAAATGTTTCATTTTTAAATTATTTATTTTTTCATTTTTCCTTTGATCTTTATCTTTCTCCTCCTTTCCTTCTCTACCTTTGGTCTCCATGAATTTAGATCCTGATTATATTCTCTCTCTCTTTTCAATCCATACGTTCCTCTGATCTTATTTTTTCCTCACAATTCTCCCTAAAACTATTAATTTCTGGTCTGCTGATTCCTTCTTTGATTATCTTAGTCAATTTATCACATGTTGTTTGTTGTTGAACTAGATTGTATCTGTTGAACTAGGTTATACTTGTATTAATTTTTACTGCATCAAACATTCTGTGCAACTACAAAGATCTGGTTGATGCTTTCCTTAAAATAGTGTTCTATCATGGAATGGGTTTTGCTTTCATACCCAAATGGGGAGAACAAGCTTGAAAATCACAAGAAAAATGTCAAGTCCAGGTATCTCAACTCCTCCTCATGATAATCAGGCAACAGAACAGTTAATGAATAATCCAGAGGAGAGTTCCTAAAATGTTCTACAAACAGTACTGGTAAACATGCTGAATGAAAAGATTGAAAGCCTGTGAAAAATTCTGTGAGCATGACAGGGAAATGCATGGGCATGGTGAGGATAACCAAAGATTAATACTAGAATTTAATGAGCATGAAGAAGCTAATCAAAGATTAATAGAGGAATTGCATGAGTGGGATGAGGATAAACAAAGATTAGTAGAGGCATTCATGGAATCCACAATCAGAAAGCTGGAGGAATCCATGGAGGCCACAAATGAATGTTGAAGGAAGCCCAACTGAAAGAAAGGGAGTCCAATGAAAGTATAAAAAATCAATTAAAGGATTTGAGAATGAACATTGAAAACCAAATTGAGTAAAGAAGTCCATACAAGATCTAAAACAAAGCTCCAACAAAGAATTTGAAGCCTTCAAATCTGAAAAATTATAGGGAAAGGAAATAAAAGACAAGGTAGAAAGTCTTGACAGTAAGGTAGACCATGAAGAACATCAAATCTCTGGGATTGAGGACAGCCTAGACATTGTAGAGAAGGAACACAGAAGGAACAAATCCAAGAACTATGATACATCTATTCAACATATAGAAGATACCATCAGAAGGCCTAATTTAAGTCTAATGACTGCAGAGGAGGCCCTAGAGTCAAAAGTCAAAGGTCTAGGAAATTTAATAGGATCATAGCAGAGAAATTCCCAAACATGCAAAAACATAGGCCCATTCAGATACAGGAATCCTTTAGAACCCCAAATAGACCGGAACAGAACACTGTAATCTGTCACACTGTAATCTGCACAGGACTGATAGAGACCAAGGAATGGATCCTTAAACCTGTCAGGGAGAAAAAGTCAATCACCTTTATAGGGAAAACAATTACAATAACTTCAGATTTCTCAGCAGAGACCATGAAAGCAAGAAGAGCTTGGAATGATGTATGCCATGCCGTAAAGACAAACAAGTATCAACCAAGAATACTGTACTCAGCTAAACTCTCCTGCATAACTGAAGGACAAATAAAAAAACTTCCACAGCAAAGAAAGATTGAAAAAATTCCACCAAACCAGCCCTACAAAAGATGCTTAAAGATGTAACATATATAGAAGACCAATGAGAGCAGGATAAAGGCCAAGAAACAACCCGCAAACAGAGAATGAAAGAATAACAGTAAAGGCCCAGTTGTCACAACACCCAAGAAGATAAATAACATGGCAGGAACTACCAAAAACCTCTCAGTCCTAACTCTTAATAATAATGGATTAAACTCGATTAAATAACATAGATTGTCTAGTTGGACCAAAAAACAAGATCCTTCTATCTTCTGCCTTAAAGAGACACACCTAGCCCACAAAAACAAATATACTCTGAAAGTTAAAGATTGGAATAAACTCTATCAAGCAAATGACCCCCATAAACAGGCAGGAGTTGCAATCCTAATATCAGATAAAATAGAATTAAAATTAAAATTAGATAGAAGAGATAAAGATGATCATTACATACTAATTAAGAAAGCTCTCCTTCAGGAGGATATTACAATTCAAAATATCTATTCACCAATGGAGCAATTAAATTCATCCCAGAATCACTACTTTCACTAAAATCTCACATCAATCCAAAGACATTAATTGCTGGATAGATCAACCCAGCAAAAACTCAACAGAGAAACCTCAGATCTAAACAACTGCAAAGATCAACTAGACTTAACAGACATCTACCAAATATTTCATCCAGCAGAGTCAGAATACACATTCTTCTCAACAGCACATGGAACATTGTCCAAAATAGACCACATTTTAGATCCCAAAGGAAATTTGTCCATATTCAGAAACATCACAAATTTTCCCTGCATTCTCTCAGACCCCAAAGGAATAAAATTAGAATTCAAGACCAAAAGCCACCAAAGAAAATCCTGTAACAAATGAAGGCTGAACAACACACTATTGAACCACCAGTGGGTCATGGAAAAGATTAGAAAAAAAAATTCAAATGTTCATACTATTTAACAAAAATGAACACACAAATTACCAGCTCCTCTGGGATATAGCAAAGGCAGTACTCAGAGGCAAATTAAAGCTCTGAGCTCCTACATCAACAAATTGAAGAGATCTGCAACTAGCAATTTAGAGAGTCATTGGAATTGCCTTGAAAAGAGCTAAAAACTAAACCACAATCCAGTAGATGGAAACAAATAATTAAAGTTAAATCAGAATTAAATGAATTAGAATAAAAAAATAGACAGTCAACAAAACAAGAGTTGGTTCTTCAAAAAAAATAACAAAATTGATAGACCTTTAGCAAATCTTATTAGAAAAAGAAGAAAACACACCCACATAAAAAATTAGAGATAAGAATGGTAGCATCACCACAGAAACCTCTAAAATTCAGAACATTATAACAGAATACTTTTAAAACCTTTATTCTACTAAGTTTGAGAATCTGGAAGAAACGGACAAATTTTTAGGAAATATTGACATGCCCAAACTAAATCAAAATAAGTTAAACCAACTTAACAGGCCCATATTAAGCATCGAAATATAAACAGCAATAAGAGACCTCCCAATCAAGAAAACCCCAGGACCAGATGGATTTACAGCTAAATTCTACAGGCCTTCAAAGCAGAACTCACACCAATACTCCTCTAACACTTCAATGAAGTTGAAGTGAAAGTTCACAACCAAATTCCTTCTATGAAGCCACTATAATCCTCATCCCCAAACTAGGCAGGGACTCATCAAAAAAGAGAACTATAGAGGGGTGCTCTGGAGAAGATGGAAGATGGCAGAGCTCTCACAGGTAGCTGCACTATATGTCTCTGACCGAAAAAAGATCCAGGGGCACAGCCACACTTTACCTCAAGAGATCTACTCCAAATAAACTTTAAATACTTAAAGACTTTTTCTAATACAAAAGGACTATCCTAGCAGGCAAATAACGAAAGAGCAAAGAGAAACAGTGAATAGTGAATGAGACCCCTGCATAGCAGCTGCACCTCATGGCTCTGTGCCATGCCCTACCAGAAAACACCCTCTGCCAGACGTTAAGCTGAGGAGCACCAAAAAACTGGAGAAAGTGCTCAGCGCTAGACCCATGGAAAGATAGGGGGGAATCTGGTGAAGACCTCCAAGCCGGCAAATGCCCCCCCAACAATGCCCCTCCCCTCCCTCCACCACCCTTCCTTCCGTGGCAATAGGCAAGGAACAAACTCTGCAAGACCGCCATTACAATCACCAGAAATTGGTACCACCGGGTAAGCCCCCAAAGTCAGTCTGTGACTGCAGCACTGGCAGGATCCCCGTGGGGCCCCACCAATCCTGCACAAGGCGCCCAGGAAACCACGGCTGCAGACAATCCAATGCTCTAAGCTCTACAGGCCAACCGCCTTGCCTACTGGGTGCTCTGCTGGGACCTGCTCCCTCCCTGCTGCCACCCCAGGCTCTAGCAGCCGGGGTACCACCAAGCTGCTACAGGCATCTGCACAGAAGCACCTAGCAGCCTCTAGCAGCCAACCCCAAGGCTGCCTGCCATCAGCCGGCCAACTCCCACCTCCTCTGGTGCAGATCAGCATGGACCCTACAGCCCAAACCAGCCAGCTGCAGGAACTTTCACCTACCCCTCCCCCCCAGCACCAGGATCCACTGCCACAGAGGAGATTTTTCAGCATCAGCAGACCCACCCCACACCTGCACCTGCCAACACCCAGATCCTTTGACTGAGAACCTGCCAACTCCATCCTACCTGCTACAGCACAGGCTCTGTGGTCCAGCACACCACCAGCTACAGACCTCGCCTGAGAGTGGGACCATAGATAGCAGGAAGCCTCCCTCATCAAAAGGCCACCTGCTCCCAACCAAGCCACAAGGAAAGTGGACTACAACAATGCATCCAAGGTTCTATCAGGAACCTGCTCTGAGTACTACAGGGAGACTAAAGCTCACCCAAAGAACCCCAAAAAACCATTCTTTGTTTTTTTGTTCTTGTTTTTGTTTTGTTTTGTTAGTTTTTATCTCTGATCATTTGCTGTTTGTTTTTATTTCTATGTGTTACTTATGTGTATTGTGACTTAGGCTTTGCTATTCCACTTAAAGCTTTTATTTTTCATTATTATTTGTTTTTTTTTCTCCCACTTTCCAATTTCCTAATTGTAAGGTTTTTTTTTCTTTTCTTCTTTCTTTTCCTCTCACTCTCCCCTTATCCTTTCTCTCCACATTATACTACTACTTTAGTGGAGCTACCCTCCTGAGTTCTATACACAAAGTAAGGCCTCCTCCTATGTGTGTAAACCATAATTACAGGGGTTAACTTAGATTAAGCAACTTTCCAATAATATCTGAATAAACTTTCTCTAATCTCAGAAATTCTCCCAAGTACACTTATATATAACTTATTTTACTTACCTTCATCTCGATCTCTAATTTACTCCCTACATAACCTTTCTTTGAATTCTTTTCTACCTCTTACACTCGGTAACAAGATCTTTATTCTCCTACTACTACATATGCCCCTCCCCTAAGCTGTTCTTACCCCTCTACTATCATTATACCCAAGTCCTCCTCTGAACTTGAACTCATATCTCTCCAATGATATCCATTCACTTCTCCATCTGCACCAGCCCATTGATCCCTAATGGTTTATATCTGACCCAACTTACAGTTGATTCTATATTTGACCATAAAATTGATTCCATCTGACTATTTTGAGTATAAGGGGCTCATCTTATAAACTCTAAGGAGCAGACTACTTATAAGCCAAACCCAGGTTGTCTCAAAAGTTACAACTATACATAATCTCGACCCCAAAGCTGCAATATCCATCTCCAAGAAAAGAAAAAGAGAGCTAAATAGGCTAAATAGGAAGACACCTGCACATAACTTTGAAACCCTAAGATCTATACATCTACATGATTCTGGGTTAGCTCCTGTCCAAAAAAAAAAAAGAAAACTGTCCTACTGTTTTACCTGTGTGGTTCTTTTCTCCAAATGGGTAGAACTAACTGCAGAAACACAAGGAATGTGGCCAATCAACAAACACCGACACCATCTCCACATAAACAAGTTATAGAGCCATCCCAGAATAACCAAGAGGATAATGCTCAAGATAGAGTAAAGGCATGGCTGGTAAACCTACTGAATGAAAAATTGGAGATCCTGCATAGGGTTATCAGAGGATGCAATGAGGCCAACAAGAAACTAATAGATGACTTCATGGCCTCCACAAATAAAAAGATAAAGGAACTCCAGCAGAAGGAGAAAGAAGCTAATGGATAGGAATCTAGATTAAGGAGTGGAAAGAAAATTCTGAAAACCAACTCCAGGAGATAAGGCAATCTATTCAAGACTTAAAAGAAAACCTTAATAAAGAGCTGGCCAACATTAAGAAAGACCAGCAAGAAGCAAAGGTGATAGACACCAAGGTAACAAGCCTTCAAACTAGAATGGACGAAGCAGAAGAAAGAATATCAGAGGCTGAAGACAGTTTAGACTCCATAGAGAAAGAGCACACAATTATTCATAACAAAACTAAGAATCATGACAGATCAATGCAGGAAATACAGGATACATTCAGAAAGCCTAATTTGAGAATACGAGGTATACAAGAGGGCCTGGAGAGGGAGCCCAATGAATTAAGAATCATAGCAGAGTATTTCCCAAATATACAATAGTAGAAGCCCATCCAGATACAAGAAGCTTTTAGAACCCCAAATAGACCAGACCAGAACAGGTCATCAAACCACCACATTAAAATCTGTACTGGCTCAATACCAACTAAAGAAAGAATTCTTAAAGCTGTCAGGGAGAAGAGAACAATCACATATAAAAGTAACCCAATCAGAATCAACTCAGACTTCTCAACAGACACCATAAAAGCAAAGATGGCCCGTTAAGAGGTATGCCATGCCCTAAAGTCAAATAACTACCAACCAAGAATAATCTACCCATCTAAGCTCTCATTCATAGCAGACAAAATAAAAACCTTCCAAAGAAAGGAAAATCTGAACCAATACATCTCTACCAAACCAGCTCTCCAAAAAATCCTCAAAGACGTTCTACATATAGAAAAACAACAAGAACAGAATATAGACAATGAAGCAGTCCATAAACAGAGAAATATGGAATCACTACAAGAACAGGCAAGGGACAGTTTCCCCTCAAAACATGGATCAAAACATAGGAGCAGACAGACACCTCTCAGTCCTAACCCTTAACATTAATGGTCTTAACTCTCCAATTAAGCAACATAGATTGCCCAGGTGGATCAACAAGCAAGATCCTTCTATCTGTTGTTTTCAAGAGACACACCTTGCCCACAAAAATAAACATTCTGAAAGTGAAGGGCTGGGACAAAATATATCAAGCAAAAGGCCCTCATAAACAGCTGAGAGTTGTGATCCTAATATCAGATAAAATAGACTTCAAATTAAAATCAATGAGAACGGATAAAGGCCACTACACACTAATTAAGAGATCTCTCCTTGAGGAGGATATTACTATTCTAAACATCTACTCACCAAATAATGGAGCATCAAAATTTATCCAAGAAACACTACTTTCTCTCAAATCTCACATAGATCCAAAGACATTAGTTGTGGGGGCCTTTAATATACCAAAATCCCTACTAGCTAGATCAACCTGGCAAAAGCTCAACAGAGAAACCTCAGATCTTAAAATCTGCATAGATCAACTAGACTTAACAGACATCTACTGAATATTTCACCCAGCAGCATCAGATTACACCTTCTCAGCAGGACATGGAACATTTGCCAAAATAGACAACATTCTAGGCCACAAAGCAAATATGTCCAAATTCAGAATAAAAGAAATTATTACCCTGCAAAGCCACCAAAGGAAATCCTGTAACACAGGGAGGCTGAACAACATACTGTTGAACCACCAGTGGGTCATGGAAGAGATTGGAAAGGAAATTCAAATGTTCATGATATTCAAAAATAATGAACACACAAATTACTAGCTTCTCTGGGACACAACAAAGGTAGTACTCAGAAGCAAGTTCATAGCTCTGAGTTCCTACATCAACAAATTGGAAAGATCTGAAACCAGCAATTTAATGAGGCACCTAAAGCTCCTTGAAAAAGAACAAGCTAAGCCCCAATCCAGTAAATGGAAACAAATAATTAAAATTAAATTCTAATTTAATGAATTAGCGTCCAAAAAACTATAGAAAGAATTAACAAAACAAAGTTGATTTTTCGAAAAAAATAACAAAATTGGCAGACCATTAGCAAATATTATAAGAGAAAAAGAGAACACACCAAAATAACCAAACTCAGTGATGAGAATGGAAACATCACTACGGAAACAACCAAGATTCAAAATATAATAAGGGGATACTTCTCAAACCTTTATGCTAACAAGTTTGAAAATCTGAAAGATATAGACAAATCTCCAGCAAATATTGACAGGCCCAAACGAAGCAAAGATGATTTAAAACAAGTTAACAGACAACACTCTTTTTATGAAGCCATCATAACCCTCATCCCAAAACCAGGCAGGGACTCATCAAAGAAAGTGAACTATAGACACATTTCTTTGATGAATTTTGATGCAAAACTTCTCAACAAAATTTTGGCCAATCGACTTCAACAACTCATCAAATGAATCAAACACCACGATCAAACAGGATTCATTTCAAGGATGCAAAGCTGTAAAACAATTAATATAATTTATCACATCAACAAAAGCAAGGATAAGAATCACATGGTTATCTCCATAGATGCAGAAAAAGCATGTGACAAGATTCAACATCCCTTTATGAGGAAGATTCTGGAAAAACTAGGAATCCATGAAATATTCCTCAATATAATAAACGCTATATATGACAATCCTACAGACAGCATTATACTTAATGGCGAAAAGTTAAGCCATTTCCTATAAATTCAAGAACGAGACAATGATGTTCACTCTCTCCACTCTTCTTCAACCTAGTATTAGAATGCCTAGCTAGAACAATAAGACAAGATGCAGATATAAAGGGGATCCAAATAGGGAAGGATGAAGTAAAACTCTCGTTTGCAGATGACATGATCTTGTATTTAAAGAATCCCATGGACTCCACTCCCAAGTTACTTGAGCTGTTTGGAAATTTTGGCAAAGTAGCAAAGTACAAAATTAACTCTCAGAAATCAATGGCTTTCCAATAATGTTTGCCAATAATGAGAAGAGTGCGGCTGAAATTAGGAAAGCAACCCCTTTTGTAATACCCCACAAAAAATTAAATGCTTAGGAGTGAACATAACAAAGAGGTGAAGGACCTCTATGATGAAAACTTTAAAAGCCTGAAAAAGGAAATTAAAGGAGAACTAAGCAAGTGGAAAAACCTCTCCTGAATTGGGAGGATTAACATCGTGAAAATGGCAATACTGCCAAAGGCTATCTACAAATTCAATGCAATACCTACTAACATACCAACCTCATTCTTCAATAAAATAGAAGAAGCAATCCAAAAATTTATATGGAACAATAAAAGATCCCAAATAGCAAAAACAATCCTTAGTAGAAAGAACAGCGCTGGAGGAATATCAATTCCAAACTTCAAACTCTAGTAAAAAGCCATTTTAATCAAAACAGCTTGGTACTGGCACAAGAACAGACCTGAGGACCAATAGAATAAGACTGAAGAACCAGAAATGAACCCACAAATTTTAGCCACCTAATCTTTGACAAGGGAGCTATAAAATTAGAATGAAAGAAAGACAACCTTTTCAGTAAATGGTGCTGGCAAAATTGGTTAAACACTTGTAGAAAACTAAAACTAGATCCAGATATATCACGCTGCACCAGAATCAACTCTAAATCGATCAAAGATCTTTATGTAAAGGCAGATTCTATGAAAACATACAAGAAGGAATAGGAAAAACTCTAGGGCTTCTTGGCACAGGACAAAATTTTCTTAATAGAGACCCAGAAGCACAACAAATCAAAAAAAGGTTGGATAAATGGGACTGCATGAAACTGCAGAGCTTCTGCAAGGCAAAGGACATAGCTAGCAAGATCAAAACAAAGCCCATGGACTGGGAAAAGATCTTCACTAGCCATACAATGGACAAGGGTCTAATATCTAAATATACTTAGAAGTCAAAAGCTAAATCCCCCAACAACAAATCCTCAAAGAAACAACTGCCCGATTAACAAATGGACTAAAGACTTAAAGAGCAAATTCTGTGAAGAGGAAATAAAACTGACCAATAGACACATGAATAAATTTTCAACCTCTCTAGCCATAAAAGAAATGCAAATCAAGACAGCTCTGATATTCCACCTCACCCTAGCTAGAATGGGTATAATCAAGAAATCTAATAACAACAGATGCTTAAGGGGATGTGGCCAAAAGGGAACCCTACTGCATTGTTGTTGGGAGTGTAAACTTGTTCAACCATTTTGGAAAGCAGTATGGAGGTTCCTCAAAAGACTCCACATAGAGCTCCCTTATGACGCAGCAATCCCACGTTTGTTCATTTACCCAAAAGATCACAAACAAGGTCATACCAAAGGTACCAGCACAAACATGTTTATCACAGCATTATTTAAAATAGCTAAGATATGGAACCTTCCAGATGCCCCTCAGTATATATATATATATGAATTCTATGCCTCCATCAGAAAACATGACACCACCCCATTTTTTAGGAAATGGATAGATATGGAAAATATTATATTAAGTGAAGCAAGCCAGACTTAAAGAGACTTAGGTCCCATGGTTTCTCTTATCTACAATAACTATTATAAGCCTAGGACTAGTAAAAGATGGCAAAAGATATGTTCATGTCCATATAACCTGATGCTAAATGTTAGGGACACAAGAGGTTTTATCTTTGTTGCTGTTCTTTTTAATGTACTTATAATATATTATGTGATTTTTTTTGTTTCTTTGTATGTTCTTCCCCCATGGTACAATCCCTATTGTCACTGTATTTGATTCCTGTGTCATGCATCTTGTACATACATTTTTTCTAATTTGGAGAGGGGAAGAGAAATAAAAAAATGCTGAAATAAGGATGACCCATTGTAATAATGAGATATATAAGAGAGCATGTTGAAAAAAACCTGTACAACTTTGCAGGGGTGAGTTGAGGGGTGGGAGGACTTGGGGAGGTGAGGAGAACAGGATTGGTAGAGGAGAAACAAATGAGGATGTGTAAATTCTCAATAGGAATGGACTCATTACCTTGCTCACGTAACTGTAACCCCTCTGTACAGTATCTTTACTATATATATATATATATATATATTTGTATATATATATATGTATATATATAGTATATATATATATATATATATGAAGAAAAAAGATGTCAATAAAAAAGTCTTTGTAATTGATAGGAAAGGAGTCAAGTCTGTTGGTGTTTCACTACTAGAGGGATTCTTGAAATGCTTCAGCTAAGTTATAGGCTTATTTATTTATGTATTTTGGCCAGCCATTGGTGGCTCACTCCTGTAATCCTAGCTATTCAGGAGGCTGAGATTTTAGGATTGTGATTTGAAGCCAAACTCAGGAACACAATTACATGAGACTCTTATCACCAATAAACTACTCAGGAAAAGCCAGAAATGTTTCTGTGGCCAAAGTGATAGAATGTTGTCCTTGAGCAAAAGAAGCTCTCAAGGATAGTGCCCAAGCCCTGAGTTTAATCGCCAGGACTGGCACCAAAAAAATTATTCAATCTGATATGAAAATTACTTGTTGTCAAGCCATTAGAAAAGTCTAAGAAACTCCATCTCTAATTACTAGCAAAATGTTAGAAAGGAGTCATGGCTCAAATGGCAGAAACTCAGCCATGAGTAATAAGCAGTACATGAGTCACTGAACTTAAGACCTGGTGTCAGCACAAAAACTCTTGTGCCCAGATAAGGATCCCCAAAGACCACCAAGGAGCCAATTCAGATGCAAGCACATGAGAGTTGTTTATTGCAAGCTCGAACCTGGGCTCGCAACCATCACCGACTGAGTGGGTCAGAGTTGAGAGCCCCAACCCTTCAGTTAACAGAGTTTTCATAGGGTATAGGGTTGAGGTAAAGGCGTTCCTAACTTGACAGTTACATGATTGGTTGACATTTAGTGAGTGAATCTTATAACAATCTTATTGGCTAGCCTGCACAGGCTAAGCAGTTAAACAGCTAAGTATGTTAACTATGCTATCTTAAGAAACATCTGGAGCTTTAGGGACCTTCCCTTCATCCACTGATGGCTATTGCTAGGGGAGTTACGTGCAGAACATTATTGGGACATTTCACAGTTTTTCCAAGAACCTGAGTTCTTAATTTTGGTAAAAGTCTTTACAATGGATACTTTCAGTAAAGGCCTTCAAAATGAAGTCTAAGTACTTTGGCTAAGGCCTCTCAAAACAAAAGAAAGAGAGGGGGAGAGGGAGAGGGAGAGCGAGGGGTGGGGGAGGGGAGGAAAGGAAGGAACAAGAAAGAAAAGCAAACACCAAAAGGAAGTTATTTCTAATATTTGGTTCTCTCAAATCATCTAATAACAGCTATGAAAATTTACTTTGCTATTGTTTAGCATTTTAATTGTTCCAGGTAGTAAGATACCACAGAAAGAAATAATCTCAATAGCAACAAAAATACTATGTAAAGAAGTTTCCTCAAAAGCATTAGAGTTTAGAGATCTGGCTTCACTTTTGGAAGACACTTGCTAACTTAACTAGAGTGTTGCTAAAGGATACACTAGGAATCCCTGAGAAAATGTATTTTTTTAATACTCACAGCATTAACATTGATGAGAAACGTTGAAGATTAGAACTGCTTCAGTGGTGAATAAATATCATTAAAAAGATTGACATATCATCAGATCTTACTAAAAAAAAGATCCCTCTGGAAACTTTCTAGATAGCAAAGAGAAACACAGAATTCATGGGTTTGTCTCAGAGTTCCCTCTTTTATGGTAGCATAATTATAATCAAGGAAACATTTTCTGAAAACTGTGACTAGGCAAAGGCTGTATCAAATCAGATACTCTTATTCTTTATAGAAAAATGTCTAACTTTTCATCCTTAGGAAAACCTTTCATATTTAAAAACGAAATAAAAGCATAACCAGAATCATAGTATATAGAATCAAACCTTTCCTTCTCAACTGCAGCTACGTGAGTAATATTGTACTGTCTCTGTTTCCAATTTGGTCATACACTAAGGTATATCACAGAAGAAGATCTCACCCAATACCTTTATCAGGCTTTTGCACTCTTGCTTATTAAGAAGGATATCAGCAACTCTGAGACTAAGAAAGGTTTATTTTAAAATTTGACCTACTCTTTCAGCTTTGGCCAGGAAGTCTCTGATTACATGCAGAATAATGCTCAAGATTTTTTAAGCTGTTATTATGGAAATTTTCAAACATACACAGAAGTAGGGACAAGAATATAATGACATACTATACGTCTGTTTCATAGTTTGAACATTTCTTACCTTATACTCAATCTTATTCCATCTATATCCCCTTTATCTCTTGCTGAATTATTTATGTAATCTTAGATATTGTGTCATTTATCCACAGATATTTCACTGATCAAAATTTTCTATTCAGTTGTTAACTTAAAGAGTATATGACCAATTAAATAAATTTTGGAAGATTAAAATTGTATCAGAATCTGGAATTTAACATTCAGAACTGCATCTTATGTAAAGCAAATTGATAGCTCATTCTCCAAGTAGAAAATATGTTGAACTATCCTTCATCATTCCAGAAAGGAAAGCAAAATCTATAGCCTACTGGGTGAAGTTAAAGTTCTCTCAATTTTTGATTAGGGGCAAAAGAAGTGGAATTTTCCTATTGGATGGGAATTGAGAATTCCCTTTGTCATGAATAAATGTAATGGACTGTGCCAAGTTCTCATTCTCATTTAGAAAGTTTATAGCTTGAATATGAGTCTCTCACTTTAGAGAGATTTACAAGAAAGTAATCTGGTCCAAATATATCATTGCATTAAAATATTAAGTTGATGTTTACTCTGGGGAGTACATATTCTTGATCACTGTAAGATTCATCATTATCCTTTCACATTATCAAGGAAACCTAACTTCAATTCCAAGAGTTTCATGGCTTTATGGATATTTCCAGAGAGTAAAGACAAGATTATTAAAATCCACTAGGCCCTTGGCCAAAGATAACATAAAATGTCAAAGTATGAACATGCATTTTGTGGGGCAAAAGTCTTAATATGACAAGCAAAACTCTAACTGGAAAATGGGAGTATAAATACAGGGAAGAATGAACATGAAGCATCTGTGTCAGAGGTAAGAAAGAAGGGTGTGTCACTGGGCTATGAAGATGAAAAAGTAGGTTCTGCAAATCCAAACTAAGACATCATAAAGACAGATTCGATCAGCCCGAATGAAGTAGGTTGTGATTTTAAACTGAGTACAAAAAGAACATCAAAGAGAGGTTTACTGCTAGATTTTCTTAAACTAAGAGAATGTAGGGTGAACAATTCTGTGAGAAATTGGAGAAAGAAAAGGATGACATTATCTATAGTTATTATCTGGAATGTTCCCCAAGGCCCTTGTGTAAAGGCTTAGCTCCTAGTGTTACACTACTGGGAAAAGCTGTATGTATGTATGTATGTATATCACTACCAAAAATAAATCAACTGAAAACAATAAATGCATAAATCACCAGGTAATTGGTATTTCCAAAAGAGATCAGCAAGAGACAGAAAAGAAATTTTAGGAGAAATAGCATATAAAGATTTTCTAAAATAGATGTAAAATAAACAACAGATTTAGAAACATTATAAAAGACAAAGTATAAGAAATAGGGTAGAAAAAGAAAGAAACAGGGAAAAATCAGTATCATTACCTAACTGTTCAATCAGAAGTAAAGAAGTATCCAAAGGGGAAAGAGACACTTTGGTACAGAGAAGCAAAGATAAGGATGATAGCAGATATTTTTCCTTGAACATAATACAAGTGAAAAGATAGTGGAGCAAAATCTTCAAAGTATTGAAAGAAAAAAGGTCAACTTAGAATTCTGTGCCCAGTAAAAAATACATTTTAAAAGTAAAGGCAAAATAAAGATGTTGTCAGACACATAAAAGCTGACAGAATTCATTACCAGCAGGCCTGCAATCCATTAAAAGATAAAGGATGTCCTTCAGTTAAGAGAAAAGTGATGCCAGAAGGAAAGGTGTCTAAATAAAGAAATGAGGAGGACTGGCAATGTTAACCAAGTGGATAAATATATGGTATTTTTAGATGTGAATATCCTTTCAAAAGTCAAAGACAATCTTTAGAATCAAACATTTATCCTGACTTCATTTGAACTGTGCATCAAGTAATCAAATAGTTGAATGGAAGTGTTCACCTAACTAAACTTCTTTGAAATATTTAGATTTATAATTTAAAAATGAAGAACTAACCACAGACAAAACACTGACAACTTTAACCCTTAAATATTAAGAGAATAATAATAAAAGAAAGTTTAAATAATAAGTGAAAGTTTATGAAAAATTTTACACTGAAAGGAGCAATGAACAATCCTTTATTGCACTGATCTTACAAGATAGGGAAAAGGTATTTTTTGGTGCCAGTACTGGGATTTGAACTCAGAGACACTGCACTGTTCCTCCGTTTTCTAGTGAACTGCTGATGCTCTTAACATTTGATCTCTATCTCCAGTCCAGGTCTTTAACTAGTTACTTTGGGATGGAGTCTTTCAGACTTTTCTGTCCAACCTGGGTTCAAATTTCAATCTTCCAAGTCTCAGACTCTTAAGTAGGTACAATTTACAAGCAAAAGCCACTGGCACCTTGCTCATTAGAGTTTCTCATGTAATGCAATGAGAAGGCTAAAATTCCATGTTTTTTTAATTTAATTTTATTTTATTTGTGAACATACTGTACAGAGGGGTTACAATTACATGGGCAGGATAATGCGTACATTTCTTACCAAGCATTGCAGCCT
>NW_012267296.1:126100-142421 GCF_000151885.1 Dipodomys ordii
TACAAAGCAACAAAGAGATAATCTTATAAATGCGTTAGAAACACATGCATGAAAGAAAAAAACATTAAAATATATATCTAAGGGTTCATTTTCCTGACATCACATTATCTGACCTTTTCCGTTTGACTCATACATATACTAGATCTTGCAAATAAGGGAAACCATGGGATCTATGTTCCTTTGGGCCAGGCTTACTTCACTTAATATAATTTTTTCCAAGTCTTTCCATTTCCTAACAAATGGGGCAATGTCATTCTTTCTGATGGAGGCATATAAAATTCCATGTTTTAAGCATTACTAACAAACAAAAATCAAGTGAACCTGAATTTGATAAAGCTTCTATATTTAACTGTCACCTCACAGGCAAAGTGGAAAAATCAAAGGACATGGATTCTGTTATTATTTTTATTATTGTTGCCTGATTGATTGGGTGGTTTACTAGGTTTGGATTTTTCAGAGTATAGTCCAAGCTGGCCTCAAAAATTATAAGCCTATTGTCTCAGCCTCCCAATTGGTATAATTACATATATTCCCTGTAGTGTCCAACTAGGGGAAATTATTATTTTAAATGCCACAGATGTGTGATCAGTAAAACCATAGTGTCAAGAATTCATGAGATAAAATGCTGGTTTCTTGAAAACAAAACTGTAAGACATAAAAGAGGGAAAATAAATATACAGACTAAAAGATTTATGAAACAAAACAAACACACTGCTTGGGTTCACTTGATTGGAAATAGATTCAAATAAATATTTACCTAAAACATATTTTCAAGAAATGTGAATTAATTGGAAACTTGACAATTTATTGACTTGTTTTTGGTGAGATAATATTATTGACTTTTGTTCTTCTCCTCCAAATAACTTACTGGTTTAAAACTACATAGAGAATAAATAAATTGACATGACAAGTAGGATTTATTTCAAAATAATTGAAAAGAAAGTTAGAATTGTAACTGAAATAAGCTCAATATTAGTTAATGAATAAAGGTCGATAAAGTGTACAGGGGAATTCTTTATGTTTGCACATGTTCCAAATTTTCCATGATTAAAAAATATATGCTGTTTAGTTTCAACACTAGACCATAGGCTTTAGAGGGCAGTGAAGGTAAAGGAATGAACAGCAGTGGACATAGTGTTCCTATAGAAAATTTATTTCACTTACAAACAACAGAGAGAATAATAAGAAATTAAAAAGAATGGTCCTAGAAGCTAGATTAGCTTATTTCAAATAAATATGTTATACATATTCTATAAAGGATTACAGATTAACAAAATAATGCTTTCATGATAAATACTGGTTTGGCTATGTAAAATCATCACCTTGACAATTGCAGTTCTGAAAGTCTATGAAGAATACTTCTGAGGTTCAGGAATTACAGTAGTCAAATAGCATAATTTGATCAAGTATAGTCTGTGATAAGAACAGAAGTAAACTTCCAATCTTTTGTTAAATTAAAATGAATTGGAAATCAATGAAAATTGGATTGTTTTGAATGGAGTGTGTATGCCTTTTTGTTTTATTATGTATTTTTGTTCATTCCATTAGTTAATGCTTTCTTCTTGAAGCTTTGTCTTTGTCCTGTCATATATTGCAAAATCATTCAGGCTATTGTCTCAAAATATACCATGAAAAAGAGTGTTATAAACTAAAAACTGACTCTGATCAAGATGTATTATGGACAGAAATGAACATGTTAAATTGTAACTACATTTTACAACCATCTGAAGATTAAAAGCAATTACATTTTTTAAAGCATGAGATTCTTATATCCAATTAACCACCAAAAAGCTGGAAGTAGAGCTGTGGCTCAAGTGGTAGAACACTCTCCTTGAGCACAAAAACTTACGGAGAGCACCTAAGCTCTAGTTCAAGCCCCAGGATTGGCACTCACATGCACAGACACACAGACACACAGACACACAGACACACAGACACACACACACACACACACACACACACACACACACTACACTTAAAAGCAATAAGAAAAAGTTAGGTAAATCTTAGCCCTTTCACCAGAGTCAATCCTTTCTATAGCTGTTGCTATTTGGTTTCCTTAATTCAAGTTTGCATTTCATGAAAATAAAAAAAAAAGAAACAACAAATTAGAAAGAAAACAAAAAGAAGTAAAAGACGTCAATTTTTAAGCTATCTTGAATTAGGCCTATGTAACAGCCTGAATGTACCATTCTGGGTATGAATGGCAGACATTCTTTGACCTAGGGTTAGGAGGAAAGAACACTAAGGCAGATGGGGGTAGCATACAAGTCTGCCTTAAATCTATCCATAATGCTAAATATGCACATGAGAAATGAAAATTTCAGTTTGTTCTCACAATGAAAAAAGCCATTAAAATATTTCAAAGTCTTTGTGATTTCCTCTTTTGAGGAGGATATTGGGTTTACTCAGTTATAACAATATAGTTCTATAGATAAGTCCATGAGCTTGAGATTTCATACAATTTGTTTAGCTGTCATATCATATATCTAGGTGACAAATTTTATCACAAAATGGCTTGTGTCCATGATTATCTTTTGAAAGTAGTTAAGAAACTTGGCATTTCACCATAATTTATTTATTATGTGATCATAGATAAGTCATTTTTCTCTCAATCTCCATTAATACACTTAAAGATAATCCAGTTGAATTGTGTTATTGGTACAAGTACCTTCCAAGTCTATTTCATTCATTCAACACATATTTATTAATTACCTACTATGAAGACACAACATTTCAGCTAAGAACATGATTCTGATCACAATATCTAACTTTCAATTCAGTATCCACTCTTTTCCTAGCTGTATGTGCTACATGACATGACCTTTTAACTCTGTGCTCTTCAGCCTTCATCTATAACATGGGATAATTATAGCACCTGCCTCACAGAGCTATAAATGTTAGAGGGAAATTATTCAGTTAAGAATTTCAAACATTGCATAGGATTTAATAAACATTAGCTACTGTTACTAATATTATGAATTAAGCATTGGAGATACTACCTGGACCAAAACTGAAATAGCTCTTTTTTCCCATGGATCATCCAAAGAAGGAAAACAGCAATGTCAATGATGGCTAAAACTGTGATAGTGGAAGAAGTTGCTTACAAAAAAACAAAACAAACAAACAAAAAAAAAACAATGATGGATGTCGGTGGATCATTCCTGTAATCTTAGCTATTCAGGAGGCTGAGATCTGAGCATCATGGTTCAAAGCCAGCCTGGGCAGGAAAGTCCATGAGACTCTTATCTCCAATTAACCACCAGAAAACCGGAAGTGGTTCTGTGGCTCAAGTGGTAGAGAGCTGGCCTTGAGCTAAAGAATTGAGGGATAGCGCCCACCTAGTCCCAGAGTTCATGCCCCATGAAAAACAAAAACAAAAACAGAAAACAAAAAACAACACTGGGATATGATAACTTATATAGGATTATAGAGATTCACACACAGTGACTCCAAAAAAGGATACTCTCAGGAGAGAAATTCAAAGGTGCAATGCCTGTCTCTTCATATTTATATGAAATGATATACATACTGAAATGATCTCCAAGGTATGGAAACTAGAGACCTTTTTCCTTTACTTTTAGTATTCAGTATGGTGTATTCAAGTTTGCATCTTCAGAAGGGTTGGGGGAAGGCACTGAACTCGAGGAAAAAAGGGTGAAAAAGTTCAGCAGTGGAGCTCACTGGACACTGATGAAAGTGAACTGTACAACTTGTGGGTGGAGACGGGAGGGACGGGAAGAAAATGAGAAAACAGAATATGAAAAGAACTGCACTCATTACTTGACTCATGTAATTCCTCTGTATATCACCTCTATAGTAACAATAAAGTAAATCAGTAATAATGAAATAAAAGAAAAACACACATACACACAAAACTTTGGTGGTGGTTGGGAATGCTTATTGTAACTTGTTGAGGAGACTTTAGCTGAGGAAAAGGAGAAATAAAAACAAGTTAATGAAGAAAATTGGAATATATTTCAAGCAAAGTAAACACCAATTGCAAAGACTGTGCTTCAGTAAAACATGTTTCCATGAGTCATAACCGATAAAAAAAATCTGATGTAATTTCATTTGTAGAAAATACAAAACTGGCAGCTTTATTCTATCTATAAGAAGTAGGGGTAGAGATTACTGTGAAGGAATGAGTAATGACTGAATTGTAGCTTCAGGCTGCTAGAAATGTTCTGTATTCTGATCCACATGCTGGTGACATAAGCTAGGAATCATGGATAGTATTTTATTTTGAAATGGAGCAGTGTTTGTTAATTAGAGACAATTGACATTTCTTCTTGCAGATCTTTCACAATTAAGAATAGAAATGATCAAAGCAATTTCAAGAATTGCATGAATTTGCACTTTTTTTCTCATTTAACGATCCAGGATAATAATGTTTTCAAGTCCAATGTTATCATTAAAAAGCAATAAAATGTTGAGGGATCACTGACCATATGTTTAATTTGTAAAAATGAAACAAATACAAAAAAGTAGCCGCTGACATGTCAAATATTGTAAACAATAGATTTAGGCATTTTTCTTGTAAGTAAATTTTGGTATTTTACACATTTATTCACTGTTATTTCCTCATAGACATACAGTCCTGTGACACAGAGTTTATATTGTTTGGAATATGAGCATCCAATATTTGAATTTCTCACTACTCATCCTTCTCTTACTTCTCAAGCCACTGTGTACTTGAACTTACCCTATCCAAGCACAGCCAGTTTATCCATTCTATGAGGAGAAGGGTGACAGATATCCTCATTTACCAAAGGGTAAACAAAGGAGAAATGTATAGTCTCTTTTACTTTGAATGGATGTGGTCTCCTGGAAATGCTATTGTTAGTCATGAATTTTCAGCCGTAATAGAAGTCTAAATCCCATACATTTACTTGAGTAAAAAATGAGATTTTACAGATGTGTTATGGGTTTTAATATCATGAGATTATTCCGTATTATCCAAATAGTCTCTAAAATCTATCATATTCATAGATTTTTAAGAGAAAGAGGTAGTTATAAACAGACACAAACCATGAAAGTATATGAAGATTGAGACTAGAATGATGAAACTATTTTACAAAGAATGCTGCAGAAGGAAGAATAGCCACAGAAGGACCTCTAAGAACAAACACAGGGAGTGTGATTTTGGTTAAACAATATCTTTATTATGGTGATATTGAAATTAGAATATGTCTCTGAGAGATAATGTACCTAAGCATGCCAAAAGAAATACAGAGCATTATTTTCTATTATACATTTACTCTAAAAAGTCACATTGGTGTACACCAAAGTAAAATCAATTTCACAATTCAGACCTCTAAACAACTGAGAGGAAATCACAGAGAACTAATACATTAGTCCTCTCATCAAGGAGGAAAATACATTATTGTTATGAATACTTGTGAATAAGAAAGAGGGTGATGTACATATATTCTATATGGACATACTGTATTTATTTACATTCTATATTTTAGCAAAGTTTCAATTGGCTAAACATGCAAGGATTCTATGTGCCACTATCTTCCCTGATGCCCAGTGATCAGCACAGCATTATGTATAAACACAACTGGATTTGCAGAATAAATGAGTGATCATAAATAGTATTATGTATTTCTCTGCACCTTTAGGTACATTAAATCTGCAAATCAAGGCATATGTCCATGGACACAAACTGCAAAAAAAATACATGAGCTTTAAATCAAAGTGTAGTCTGAATACCAAATCATTCACATATGTTGAGAACTTGTAAGAAATACAGCATCTCTATCCAGGTGCCAGTGGCTCATGTCTATATTCCTAGTGATTTGGGAAGCTGAGATCTGAGGATTTCAATTCAAATCCAGCCTAGGAAGACAAGTCTGAGAGACTTTTATGTGCAATAAGACCATAAAAAGCCAGAAGTAAAGATGTGACTCAGTTGATAGTGGGCCAGCCTTGAGTGAAAAAAAGCAAAGTTTGTGTTTGAGGCCATGAAATCAAGCCCCAGTACTGGCACATAGGTAAAGAAATTTAGAATCTCAAACTACAACTTGCATCTACTCAATCAGAAACTGATCTTTCAAGCAGAATCTCTAATCGTACCTATGCAAGTTAGAAGGTGAGAAACACTAATCAGAGATTCATCAAGAATATTTAAATACATTATTTAATAATATTAAGGGTTTACTGCTAACTTTTTAATTTTGACAATGACATTGGATGAAGGGTCCCTTTAAGATGTATAAAATAAAATATTTACAGTCAAAATTAAATATCATGTGTTGCTTCAACTCTTTTTAACAGTGAGAATGGTAACATAATAATATACAAGCAGCAATTTGGTTCATGAAATTATAATTGTTAAAACTGATATTAATTATGCTATTAGCCTAGTTTCAGCTATAGTTGAAAGATCTAGAAAATAATGCTTTGGATTTGGGGCTGGGAAGGTGACTCAGTGGTTAAGTGCTTGCCTCACAAGCATGAGGCCCTGGGTTCGATTCCTGTGTCCACATAGGCAGAAAAAGCCTGAAGTGGTGCTGTGGCTCAGGTGGTAGAGCGCTAGCCTTGAGGTGAAGAGCTGAGGGGCAGTGCACAGGCCCAGAGTTCAAGCCCCATGACCGACACACACACACCAAAATAATGCTTTTAATGTTTAACATTAATGCATCATTTTCCCATAGTTCTTATGTGAACTGATTTTTCTACTAGAAAGAGCTAAACAAATGAATTATCATTTGTATATAGTTGAATCATTGTCTGCAGGAACAAAAACATCTTCCACAGTGTCAGTTTCATTAGCTTTTGCCTACAATATTAGCTAGTAATAAGGCCAATCCATGCAAAAATCTTTTTTTTTTACCTTTTTTTTTTCAGCTGTGGGTCCTAAACTCTGGGCTTGGGCACTGTCCCTCGGCTCTTCAGCTCAAGGCGAGTGCTCTACCGCTTGAGCTACAGTGCCACTTCTGGTTTTTCTGAGTGGTTTATTGGAGATAAGAGTTTCATGGACTTCCTGCCCTGCCTGGCTTTGAACCATGATCCTCAGATCTCAACCTCCTGAGTAGCCAAGATTACAGGCATGAGCCACCGGTGCCTGGACATGCAAAAGTCCCATATGACTCCATCTGAACTGCTTGAGGGTAGTTGCACGTTCCTGTAATCTCAGCTACAAAAAACTAGAAGACTTAAAAAAAAGAAAATAGAAGACTAGGACAGCCAGGGCATAAATGGAAGATTGTATTAAAAAAAAATAACCAAAGCAAAAGGATATAGCATCTGCCTGGTGAGTGAAAAGTCCTGAGTTCAAATTTCAGTACCTCCCTCCTAAAATGTTCCACAGTGTGGAATGGAGAGATGAGAGCAAATGTAGATGAAAATGAGAGAAAAAAGTGTTCGTGCACAGATAAATAATTATGTGGCCTTTCTGGGCCTAACTAAAGTGCCTTTTTAATGACTAAGACAAATTCCCTGATCAGACAGTTTTCCGATGCCTGATTCAGTACTCAGTGGCAAGTTTACAGCTCTGAGTTCCCACATCAACAAATTGGAGAGATCTGAAACTACTTTGGTGGGGGTGGGGAGGAGGATTGGGTGGGTGGGCGGGAAGAGTATGGGAAGGGATGGAAAGGGGAAACAAAGAAGGAGGCTACAATGTTTGATAAGAAATGTACTCATTATCTTGCCCATATAATTGTAACCCCTCTGTACAGTATTTTCACAATAAAAAAATGCCTGATTAGGAGTGAATGATTCTAACTGGACAATCTTCAAGGGATGGGCAAAATTGCCAACTAGAAAACGAATTGTATAGTCTCCCTTTAAGGGACAGGAACTGTGACATCAACCTAAGTATCAGAAAATAATCAATTTTACTTGTATCACCTTAGCATTATCAAGAAGTATTTACTCTAGTGATAAGTACTGCATATCTACAATGTCATTGTCAGGAGTCTGAAAATATGTGCCAGTAATTTATTTAGCTCCATCTTCTTCTTCAGAGTTTTCAAAAGTAATTACTATTCATCTGTCTTTTTTATCTGCCCTATTGGTACTGCAGGAAAGTAGCCGCTGGAACTCCTTTAGCCATGTTTGGAAACTGAGAACACTGAAACCCTATTCAGCAACAGTATCACATTAAGCCCTCTTTTACTAGGCAACAGTACAGTCATTGTTGATTAGGCTCCAATTCATCTTTCAGTTATTATTATAAATTTTGTTAAATTTTTTGCCTACAGGAAATCAGAATGCTATTTTCATCCCTTTCTCCACTTCATTTTTCTGAATTCCTTAGATTTATTAAGTAGATTAGATTATTACCATTCTTTTAAATATGTGCTCAGTTTTTCTGTTTCTGAAGACTCATTATTCTTGATAACTTATCATGTCACATCCAAATTAGAAACCTAAAAACCTGTCTAAAGTTGGGTTGAGTAATATAATTGTGACTTACTTCCATAATACCTGCTTTGGAAGCCTAGGAGAGGATAAGTAAGGTGAGGAGTTACAGTTGTCTACATAATACAATTCTGTTCATTTTTTAGACTAATGTAATGGTACCCACTTTGTAGTCATTTGGATGAAATCCTATTCTATTTCAAAGGTATTAGAGAGATTCTAATTTTTCAGCTTAGTATACAAGAATTCCAACATTTAAGCACATCTTTTGTTAGTATGTAGCTAAAGAAAGAGATCAATTACTGCGGAGGGATCCTAATAGGAGATACAGGCAAGATCCAAGGTAGACCCCTTACTATATGGAAGAGTCAGAATGATGCTAAATGGAATATCTTAGCCAGCTTATAATTAGTAGTTGCAGAGTAGTTTTTTTTTCTCTTCTCTCATTTGTTGCTGTTTGGTTTCTCGACTTTTGTCTTGTATGCAAGTTAATCTGTCATGGATAGGGTAAGGGAACACACAGACATGGTGGGACAAAGAGTGAATAAATGCAGCAGTGATACTATATTGAAAATGAAGTATACAACTTGTGGGGAAGGGGTGTTGTGATGGAACAGGGAGAAATAATAAGAAGAGGTGACACTGTTAAAAATGAAATGTACTCATTACCTAAGTTATAAAACTGTAACCCCTCTGTACGTCATCTTGTTTTGTTTTTGTTTTTTGTCAATTGTAGGGCTTGAATTGTGGGCCTAGGCACTGTCCCTGAGCCCTTCAGCTCAAAGCAAGCACTCTACCACTTGTGCCACAGTGCCACTTTCAGTTTTCTGCTGGTTTATTTGAGATAAGAGTTTCACAGACTTGTAGGTTAATCCTCAGATCCCAGCCTCCTGAGAAGCTAGGATTACAGGTATGAACAACCTGCTCCCAGCTATACATCATCTTTACAATAACAATAAAAAATAATTTTTTCAGCCAAACAAAATGAAACAAAAGACTAGGTCAAAGTAATATTTTGTGATAAAAGTCAAATCAATGATTCCTACTGGACTGTGTAAACTTAGAAGATCATGTGAAACTTCTTGATGATGAAAATATAAGTGGTGCTTGTAGGACTGAAGAACCATATACATATGGAAAAATTCATTCCTATACATTTAAGATTTCTGAACTTTATCATTTTTATTTTGCAGTAATTAAGATCAAAACCCAAGTAATGCATTTATCAAATTCTGTAAATTACATCCTCACAGCTATTTTAAATCATAATTTATAATAATCAGTTCACTTTAAAATGCAAGGGTGTTCTTTTAAACAATACTGACTTCCTCAAGGAAGTATATTTGTAAACATTAGGAAGACCTTGAATTAGACTTCCTGCTCCTAATTGCTGTAGCCACCTACTATACAGATGCAATTTTCTGTAACAGTAATTTTATTATTTTTTATTGTGAAAATACTGTACAGAGAGGTTACAATTACGTGGGCAAGATAATGAGTACATTTCTTATCAAGCATTGTGGCCTCCTCCTTTGTTTCCCCTTCCCATCCCTTCCCATCCTCACCCCCCCCCCCCCCCCGCCCCCACCCAATCCTCCCTGTCCCCCTCCCCCCCACCAAAGTTGTAAAGTTCGTTTTCGACATAACGACTTGTACATCTCATTGTTGCAATGGGTCCACTTGTATCCCTATTTATTCTTGATCTCATCTCTCTTCTGAACATATAGACCAGGCCTCTTCATCAGATAGTAAGTAGTTTACTGTCCATATTAAATTTGGGACTACACTTCCTTGTAATGCAACCTGGCTGCTGGTAGAAGTGTATGTCTTTTTTTTTTTTTTTTTTTGGTCATCGGGCTTGAACTCAAGACTTTGGCACTGTCCTGAGCTCTTTTGCTGCTAGCACTTTACCATTTTGAGCACAAAGCCACTTCCTCTTTTCTGGTGGTTAATTTCAATTGAAAACAAGTCTCATGGACTTTCCTGCCTGGGCAGGATTTGAACTGTGATCCTCAGATATTAGTCTCCTGAACAGCTAGGATTACAAGTGTGCACTAGTAGTGTCCTGTTCATGTTTCATTCTGAATAGTAAAATAATAAATTTGATAGCAGAAAGACGTAGGAACAAAACTATTTGGTGTTTTGAGTCCTTTTAGTTATCTGTGCCTTCATATGAAATTCTTCTCCCATTATATTATCTATGATAGCATAATGAAAGGTATTTTTGGCCACTTATTTTGCACTTTATGTGTGGTTAACTTGCTCAACTCTCATATTTCTCATGTCTTTGTCTCCTGTCTTGTGATCTCTGGCTCTCTTCCAGTAACATGGCATCCAACTTCAGCTCTCCATTGGAGTTGATCTGGTTTGTTAGTATTGTTTTCTGTGCTTTCCCAGTTTTCTAACAGTGTTAAGTGTATTAGAGGGGCTGCAGGTCTTTGAGACAAGAGTTCACCTTCAGATACCAGCTCTCCAATAAAGACTCACAATTCAACCTCTCAAAATGCAGCTTCTCTGTTTTCTCTACCCTCTTTTACATGATCATGAACCCAAACAGCACATAAACTAAAACTTTCTAATTTTTCTCTTCCACTTGGTAGCTATCATTTTATTTATTTATTTCAGTATCTATCTTCTATGCAATACTTGATAAGAAATGTACTCATTATCTTGCCCATGTAATTGTAACCCCTCTGTACAGTTTTCACAATAAAAATTTAAAAAATAAAATAAAAGGATTTATAAAAAAATGTTCAACCGAGGGTATAAACTTTTCATATTGGAACTGAGATTGGTTATGAATTGTTCCTTTAAATGAAATAATCTGTAACTAGTTTCAGTGTGTTTTCTCTGCTTGCTTCATGATTAGGAGAACATATCTTACAGGCATTAGAAATCCTGCCATGTCTTTTATATATTTTTTTTGTTGGTTATGGGATTTGAACTCTGGGCCTGCATGCTGTCCCTCTGCTCTTCAGCTCAAGGATAGTACTCTACCACTTGAACCACTTTTTTAGCGGTTTATTAGAGAGAAGAGTCTCACTGATTTGCCTACCTGGGCTGGCTTTGAACCACAATACTCAGATCCCAGCCTCTTGACTAGCTAGGATAATAGACATGAGCCACAAGTGCCCACCTTGCCCTTGTCCTTTAATTGAGATGCTAAGGTAAAAGTAAAAGAAATATATTAGTGCCAGCAGTTTATGAACAACATTAAATAAATTTACAATAAGTTACTAAAAGAGTGAGTTCAATATACAGAATAAGAAATCCCAATAATGCATAGAATGATTTATTTATTTTATTATCTTTAGGTAGTTGTACAGAAGGGTTTCAATTAAATATATCAGTTTTTTAGTATAATTAATCTTGGTCTGTGTCACCTTTTACATTGTTCTCCTCTACTGTGCCCAACCTCATCAATCCCCTCAAGAATCTGGTTCCATTTTCACACATGTACCCACCCTTCTCTCTCCATTATCTTCTACCACTCCCCTTCACCTTTTCAATGCCTTACAACACATGTTTCAACTATCTGATATTCATCTTGTTAAACTAAGTTAGTTGTTCTGTGGAGTTATACCATTATAATCTTCTTCTGCATATACCATATTTCAGTTAACATACTTGTGGATATATTGTTTTTAAAATGTGAGAATCTCTGATAAAAAAATTTGTCCTGAAGAAACTAAGAAGAGATACTGGACTGTTATTCCACATACCATGATTTCAGTTTCAGTTGCACTCATTGACTGTTATTATACCTTAGTTTGTTCATTCGAACTAAAATCATTTGAACTAAATCTTTTCTATCATCAGTGTACGATGATTATGGAAATCAGTGAAACATAGGGCAATGTATACTCATAGTTAACAGTGTCTGTCACGTAACAGAGTTTTAAAATTCTCTTCTGCCATCCTTTATTTTCATCCTTGGTATGAAATTATTGGTCCTTTATTCAGAAATGTAAATTTATTGGTATTTAAATGACATTTGCACCAACTTCTCAAGGTTTGTGACCTAATTTCAACTCATCAACCTGCCATTATACATAGGAAGAAAATTTTTATTCATGTGCAAATGTACAAGGGAGGAAATCATTCTTACTTTTGAAACTACACAACTATTGAGTTGAAATTCTCAACAAAGTTTTTAAAAAGCATTGATTATACTACTCATTTACACATCTCATCTTTGCAACTGTTTAGAATTAGGAAAGGCAGTATAGTTCAGGGACTACATAGATTTAGACAATACTAAGTTGACCCAACACAACACTATGGAAATACCTCAACTAACTATGAGATTGTTGTGTAACATTCAAAACTATTTAAATCTAGTATTTTGACATTTAAAAACTTTTCTTTGTATGCATGTATGTATGTGTATACATATATATATATACATATATTTCATTGTAGCTATTCAAACATGTGCAAATAGTATCATGAATATAGTATATTTACAGGCTGAATTTCACACAATATGTTTTGGGGAATTTTTTCTATGTTCCAGCATAAATAACATAATTTTAGAATATGCACTTTGATATTAGAAAACTTATTTTTAGATGAAATTAATACCAAACTCTATGTAATTATATCAATTTGATGGAGTTCTAAAGGAAATCACAGCAGTCAAATTCATAACAAATGATATAAACATTAAGTCAAAAGCTGTAAAATGAGACAAATAAGGGTAATATATAATGATAGATCAATTAGCAGGAGAGAATAATTCTAAATACATCTACACCAAGTATGAGAACAGTGAAATGAGAAAAGCAAATATTAATATACCTAATGAAGAAGATATACTCGAGTGGTAAATAGATAAAATATGGCATAATGAAATATTATGTAGCCATGTAGCCACTAAGAAGAATGAAATCCTGCCACTGAAACAGGATGAATAGATTTAGAGACCATTATATCATTGAAATGCAGGCACAGAAAGACTTATAAAACACTAAGATAAATCTTTTATAGGAGAAAATATTTTAGTTGATAAACTAGAAGCAGAGACAAGAATGGTGGTCAGAGAATGGCATGATAGGTGGGGACATGGGGATAAGTATCAGTGGGTAGCAAGTGACAGGAGCTTATAGTTCTCATATACTATTGTTGCACAGCAGGGTGACTATAACAATGGTAGTTTGCACATTTCAATGAGCCAGAAGGACAAATTTGGAAGTTTTCACTATAAATGATAAATGTTTGAGTTGATAGCTATGTTTACCCCGACAAATATTTCATCATATATATGTATATATATATATATATACATATATATATATATAGAGAGAGAGAGAGAGAGAGAGAAACATTTCATGGTACCCCATTAATATGTGCAATTTATGTTTTATATATCAGTTACATTTACAAACTAAAATATATGTCTTCATTTTGAATATATTTCAATCAAAATATATTTAATTTTAGCAAAACCTATGGATTACATAGTGTTTTGTGATTCAAGAATGCAAATGTTTGACATTTTAAAAACAAGGAGCATCATAGAACAGGTGGTAAAATGCCACGAGGTTGAGTTAAAAAATTAACCACATGTTGTTTAGGTTAGTGGTTTCATATTTATTTATTACATTGGCAATTTCTTTCACTTAAATTCTGCATATTTCTTGGTTATTTTAACTCCATTTTATAAATGGCTAAGCTTTATTCATAAATCAATTAACAATATTTTCAAGCTGCATTTTCATAAAAATCTCAAATACTGGTTTGCAATCTTTCATTTTTAGTGGAATAATTATGCAAATTTACATCTTTCTAATATAATATCTTTAATAAATAATCCAATGAAAATCTATTTTTTTGATTGTTGTTTTGTTGATCATGGGGTTTGAACTCTGGCTCTGGGTGCTATCCCTGAGCTCTCAAGATTAGCACTCTACAACTTGAGTCACAGTGCTACTTCAGACTTTTTCTGTTTATGTGGGGCTGAGGAATCGAACCCAGGGCCTCATGCATACAAGGCAAGCACTCTACCACTTAGCCACCTTTCCAGCCCAATCTATTGTTTTATGTATATGCATATGGATTTTAGTAATATTTTAAAACTGTATAAAGAAACAGCAATTATTTTACTGAACAAAATAACTAGCACATAGCATTACCCACTCCCTCAGGCAGAATTATCTTTTTTTAGCATCTATTATGAAAATATCTACTTGCTTGATAGAAAAACAGACATGCTCAATTATTAGTATTGTTTCCTTCATTGAATAAAATTCACAAAGAAGGGATATAAATGCTTTGCAGAGCTCTTAAAGTAAGAATTAGATATGATATGTCTCTGATTCACTTTGTCTTAATATGTTAATGATACATATAGAAGTAATACTCAGTATGGATAACTATGATCCTATTTCTCAGATGTTCAGGAGAAAGTGAAAATTGTGCTGATTAGAGATTAAGTTATGCAGAAATTCTAATTTGTGGTCTCTTCAATATATTCTTAACAACTGTGTACTTTCATATTTAGATGCCTAAATATTTGGCCACTATGAAATCATGCCTAATTCTTTAAATTCTAAACCAAGAAGTCAGACTTGCTGAAATATGACTGTAAACATACAGAAAACGCAATCTGTAGACATGATTTTATTAATTTTCCATTGCTTGACTATAATAGTACTTTTCATAAAATAAGTTTATTTGAATCTACTGTGTCTTGTTAATTGCAAATTCTGTAGGCACTGAGATCCTGCATTTTAAACAAGTGACCACATTTAGAATGATGTGTGATTATGGGTGAGTATATTAAACTCTTTCCTTGCTCGAACAAAACTAAGAAAAAAAACAACTTAAGTGAAGGAAGATTGATTTTGTCTCAGAAATTCAGAGATTTCACTCAGTCATGGTAGGTGTGGTGTTTTAGGTAGAGAAGCTCACATCATTGATGCTCAGGAAGTAGAGACATAATGTATGTGCTGATCACTTTCTCCTTGTTTACACCTTTCATTCTACCAGGCCCTTAGCCCATAAGAAAGTGATACCCACAAGGAGGAGTGGTCTTTCCCTTAGTCCATCCTTTATGAAAATTCCTTCATAGACCTAGCCAATGGTGTGCTTCATTAATTTCCTAGGTACTTCTCAAACTAATCAAGTTGACTATCAAATTTCACCATGGCAGGCACTTTTATGTTAAGGCCTGGGAAGACAAATGCAAGTCATCATATGAGCTTCTAGAAGGAAAATGAAACAATCATTTGTATTCCCTTGGGATCTGAATTATAGCATACAGAAGTTGGCTTGTTTATAGGTGGATTGGATGCTTTGATTTCATACATTTCCCCAGGAAAGTAAAAATAAAATCACAATGCAGTTTCTAAACCAAACTGGCTGAGGAACTAGGCCTTGGTCAAAAGAAGGCATAGGTGTGTGAATTAGAGTACAAAAGGATCTGTGTTATAACTGTAGATCTACTTATAAATCAGGTGAACTTAGACAAGTAAAATCCTTTTCCTGGATCTCTGATTTTTCTTCCATTTTTCCTTTTTTGAAATATGATCTCACTATATGTAGTGAGATATAGCTATAGCCCAGGCTGGCTTCAAATGGACTACACAGCCCATGCATTGTGTGTGTGTGTGTGTGTGTGTGTGTGTGCACGCACACACACACACATACACACACATGTGTGTGCATGCACATGCATAGAAGGACTTCAACTCTGGACTCTTTCCACTCATGTTCGGTGCTCTATAACCTGAGCCATATCTCTACTTCTTACTTTTTTCTGGTTAATGGGAGATGAGCATTTCATGGATTTGTCTATCTGAGCTGCCTTCAAACTGATTTTCCTCAGATTTCAGTCTCCTGAGTAGTTAGGATATTGCTGAGAGCCATCAGTATCCAACATTTTCTTTTCCTTCCTCCTTCCCTTCTTCCCTCCCTCCCTCCCTCCCTCTCTTCCTCTCTCCCTCCC
>NW_012267296.1:144401-179019 GCF_000151885.1 Dipodomys ordii
AGGTGGCTCAGTGGTAGAGCGCTTGCCTTGCATGCATGAGGCCCTGGGTTCCATTCCTCAGCACCACATAAGCAAAAAGAAAAAAGCCGGAAGTGGCTGGCTCTGTGGCTCAAGTGGTAGAGCACTAGCCTTGAGCTGAAGAGCTAAGGGACAGCGCCCAGGCCCAGAGTACAGGCCCCATGACCGGACCCCCCCCCAAAAAAAAAACCAAAAACTGTCAGTACAGTCACAATCTTATAGATGCAAACCAAAGCTAAGCTCTCAGCCAAGCAATATAATTTGTTCAAATGTCCTTGGGAAGATCTTTCTTCTATTTCTTATATCATCTACACCTAATTTTTGCAATTTTCTACTCAATTCAGGGGAGAATAGATATCTTCAGGCAAAAACTACTGCACTTCCATGCTCTCAAGCTGCAGACTTATCTTCATCTGTATGTAAGCTTATTTCCATGAGTTCAGGCTCTTTCTTTCCCAGTGCAATTTTTCTCCCTGTGCTCTGGGTCACAGACCTTCCCATCTTCTCTGATATCTTGCTCTAACAGTAGTTTTTACCTTGTACCCTACATTCACAATCTATTGTCCTCTATTTTTTGCTGGTTCACTTTAGCCTATAGATATTTTAAGGTATTTCACATATTAAAATATGAAATCCTTGATCTCTCCATGTCTCTTTCCAATTTCTAGACCCTCTCTCCAGTTTCCTTAACTGCTAACCTTAAAAGAGCTTTCTATGTTAACTATTTCCACTTCTTTGCCTTCCATTTGCTCTACATTTCCATCTAGTCTAGACTTTGACCCCAATGATGCATCTCCCTTGTATTAGTCATAAAGAAACTGATGGCTGCCTAAAACTTGGAAATTCTATAATCAATTAATAAAGCTGTACAGATGTGGAAGGATATGGGGAAATAACTGCAGAGTCATGGTTCTAGTAACAATGGGGTCATTTTCACACTGAGCCAAGAAAAGGAAGATGTTACTATAATCTGGCAATAGAAAAAAACAAACCTTACTTTCTTCTCTCTGATCTCCTGCAATGGTTTTTCAGTACCTGAAACTAAACTGAAACCTATTGATTATATCTGTGTACATGTTTGTATTCAGAGTCTATGACCAGCCTTCAATATCTAATTCTGAAATATTTGACTCTGCTATTCTCTGTGATCTTTTCAAAATCCTGTGAAATAGGTATTCATTTTTGCTGTTTTACAGATTAAAAATACAGTTAAATTAGTCTATCTTCTTAAAGTTATAAAGCTGGTAATTGCCATAAACCATATTTTAATCCATAGGTATCTGAACTGAGCAGTTATGTATTTGGCAATATGTGAAGAAGCTTTAGACTCTGGGCTTAGAGCCAAACTACATAGGTTTGGTTCTAAGTTTACCAACTTATGAACAGTTTCATTTATTAAGAGAAATTAAATTGGTTAAACACATACAAAAGTATCTGACATTTGAAGAGTGCTCTCAAAATGTTATCCATTATTATTTGATGCTAGGATTTAACGCTTTCTTGGACCTGAAAGAGTTAATCTCTTGCTAAAGCATCTGCATTAATTGCTCCTCTCCCTTGAACCTCAATTGCTTTTTGGTAGAGAGGTGTAAAAATAAATGGTGCAGATCCTCATTCTGCATACTGGTCAGATTCTGCTTGAAAAAGAACTGCAGAGCATTCTCATTAGAATATCAAAACCACATTCACCTGCAGCCTCAAAGTAAGAACCCATCTTTTTGCGCAATCACTTTACAAGACAACCTGAAAGGCAGAAGTCCAGATATAGTTTTTCATTCTGCAGCAGTGGGGTAAAGAGTTGTTGTAGTTTTTGTTTGCTCATTTCTTTGTCTTTGTAGGGAAATAAAGGGACAAACCAAGCAACATTTTTGGCATAATTGGAGTAAGTATAACAAATGAATATTGAATCAATATGTGTAGTGATATTAGATTTATGGCAAGCACACACACACACACACACACACACACACACACACACACACACACATACTTTCTATGTCCCTAGTTCAGTCATCTTCTTTGTCCCTATCTCACTCTGTCTCAATAGCATTAATGAATCATACTGCATCATGACTAAGCACACAATAAAGAAGCAACAATATCCTGTTCTTTTTATCAGTGCTAACAGTCTTGGACCTTACTGCCAATCCTCTACCTTCTACTTGCTGAGAAGGAAGCACAGTCATTTGACCCACATATTTCCTTTTCTTCATTCTTTTTATAAAACTAAGTGCATGGTTCATTTCAATTATCCTATCCCATAGCCTCCCAAGAAACAAAGCATTTTTGTTTGTAGTGATGAAAAAATAAATTATATGTACTCGTTCCAATATATTTGCTTAAGAATTACAAATTTTTTTTAGAATAGTCTTAGTAGATTAACTTTCACTATCACTAAAACCTATGGTTTTGGACTATACCTCATATTTCAAAAGATAACTTCATTTTCTCTTATTACTTCCTCTGTGGACTCATACAACACAGACAAAACATGTAAGTCAAACACATTTCTTGTTTCCTTTCACTATGCCATGGGCATTGGTCATTGAGAATGAGATCAAACCCGCTCCTTGCTTTGAAAGAGTTTATATCCCAAAACAATGGGTTATTTTCTAATACATAGCTGATTCCAGGGAATCAATGAAATGAATCCTCTTAAAACTGTACATACATAGGTATATCCAGAACTTATTTTTTCACTTGAATGAAAAGTATTTTATTAGCATAAATAATTAAATGTAAATAAAAGGAATTTTCATCATGAGATCTCCATGCATCACATGTACAAACATGTACCTCAACTAAACTTACCCATCTGTTACCCTTCCCCCTCTTTTCCAATTATAAAACAACTTCACCAGGTTACATTGTTCTATTTTAATTCAGGTCTATGAAGTTCATTGATCATTCATCCTCTCCATTCGTACCCATCCCCAACAGAGCCTGTTTAACTTTTGTTTGATTTAATTGTACAAATGGTACTTCACATATGTATTTTTCACTCAAGAGAAAGTATTAACCAAACCCAATAAAAACATAAGGTTCTTATAAATCAAATTAGTCTGATCATAATAAAAAAATCAGAAACAAAGCTATCATCAGTTATTTCCACCTTTCTCATGAAAGACAAAGGGATATATATTAACACATACTGTGCATTTGTTCAGAAAATTTTGCCTCAGTTAAATGTGAAATGAAAGCTTCCCTTTCCTCTCTACTAGGAATGTGTTCTCTTTTATACATAGAGATGGTATTAACAACAATGTTCAAAGTGATTCCCACTTGAGCAAAGAGCTGGGGATAAGTGCATGCATATGTGACTGTTTTCCCACACCCCTTTATTCAAGACCAGATACTATCTGGTCTTAAAGACAGTTGCTGTGACTATAAGCCAAAGCAAAGGTCACAAATGCATCAGGAAACTAAATAGAAGAGGCTTTAGAATTGGATCTGGATAAAAATACAAATTATAAGAAAAAGTCACATTTCATGTAGCCTATTTTCAAAATATTTTGCTAAAGCAAGAACTCTATCACTGAACCACCTTCCCACCCCACATAGCTATCATTTTATGTGTGTTTTTATCTTGATTTGGTTCACTTTTTTTTCTATTCCTAGGGCGTGAACTCTGGACCTAGGTGCTGTCCCTGAGCTTTTCTTTGGTCAAGGGTAATGCTCTATCACTTGAGATACTATGCCACTTCCAGCTTTTTGAGTAGTTTATTGGATATATGAATTACCCAGAGTTTCCTGCCAGGGCAAGCTTCAAGTTATGATTCTCAGATCTCAGTCTCCTGAGTAGCTAGAATTATAGGTATGAGTACCTTGCTCTCTTTTACAACGTTTAGTGGTAATATATAGATTTTTTATTACTTATTTTTATTGTTTGTAAATAATTGTAACAAAGGGATTTCATTTCAATCTTCCTGATTGCATGTATATTGTACCTGGATCAGTGTCACCTACATAGGTGCCCTATGTCTAATATATTAACTTGATTTTTTCTTTTTGTCAGTCGTGGGGCTTGAACTCTGGGCTTGGGTACTGTCCGTGCACGCTTCAGCTCAAGGCGAGCACTCTACCACTTGAGCTACAGTGCCACTTCTGACTTTATGGTGGTTTATTGGCAATAGGAGTCTCGAGGTCTTTCCTGCCCAGGCTGGCTTTGAACCCTGATCCTCAGATCTTAGCCTCCTGAGTAGCTAGGATTACAGGCATGAACCACCGACACCTGGCTTATTAACTTGATTTTTAATGTGATAAAGAAATTGGCAAAATTTTAACCAAAAAGAATGCAAATAAAGTAATCCTGATTCTACCACTTGAAAAAAATATTTTGGTAAACTTTCCATTTCTCTTATCTCTTTGATATTTAGTACTTTCCTGTTACACCAGATCACTTCCATTACAGAAAAAGCATCATATACAGCAATAATTACCAAACAAGGTATTGAACGTATTAGGTAATCTTAGTAGTCTCCTTTGAATACTGCATCTCACAAGAAGAATTTTAAAGAAGGAAATGATTATGGTGCTTTTATGCTAGTATATACTTGGTTATTTGTCCTTAGGTTTAAGTTTAATCCTTGTAATTCCCTTAGCTCTTGGACATTTTTTTAAAAAATGGCTAGAATACGGTGCTGCAAAGCTAAAGCGTTTTTTGGTTGCTAGACAAATCTGTCCAGCAAATATGGCACCTTTGGAAAAATAATTACTCATGACAAAGTGAAGTCAAGAGAGACAAGGAGGAGTAGGCAGGAAAGAGCCTGCCATAACCCAAGCAATCTCAGCTACTGTATTTATTGAGTAGTTGGTATGCTTTATAACATACATAGCCGGCCCCATAAGACAGAGTAAGTATTTTGACCACTTAACCATTTTTCATGGTTATCTGATGATTTAAAGGTCAATATCCTGTTACTGGCTTTAGGTCGGTGCTTTATCCATATGCTGCAAACCAAATATTTAGCACACACATATTGATCATCTTCATATTTTTCAGATATTTGCTTGAGTTACAGACGTCACAGACACACATACCACGCAGCTTTCTTCAGATTATTTACATTCATACTCATTTTTGCTTTCCAAGGCTGGCTCCTACAGGTGATAGTGAGTTAGACTGGTAAAGCATACAAATAAGTCAATTGTATACAAATTTTTATCTCACTTTTCCTCATAAAACTCACCATTTAATTGATGGTCATAAAGAAAAAGGATCTGGCTACATCAGAAATGTCTGAGATTCAGACTTTGAATTTTGCTATCAAGTTGGAGAGAAGCCCTATCAATACAACACCAACAGTGCATCTTTTTAATATTGTGTGAGTGTATGTGTGTGTATGTGTGTGCATGTGTGTATAGTGAGTATTGGACCTAAGGATTGAATCTCTAAACCTAGAGATTCAATTGAGTGGTGTGAGACACCACTCAACATTCTTTACTACAACATATATTAAGAAATAGATTTTATTTTATTTTACATTAAATATACACACATAAAACAAATAAATATTTCAACTATAAACATGTTAAATATGAATTAAAATTTTTGTATATCAGTACTTCTTTTTACACTTGACACATGACCTCATATTTTATAATTTCACTCTGTATTAAAAAATTAAAAATCATTATGAAGCTCTAAACTGATTTCTCAAGCTACTAATAACCTCAAACCATATTTGCCAAAGAACTGATAATACTGATATGAGGTAATTCTATGCCATATTCCTGGCTTTTATTTACTGAGTCCCTGGGCTTAGAGATGGCCTGTCTATTGCCTACCAAACATCTTGAGTAAAAATTGGATGTATTACCTTAGTATTGACTTAATCTTTGCATGTTTCCAGTGAAACAGCAAAGGAAAACATAAAGTTGATAACAATAATGCTACTTGTCATATGTTTACTTCATCCAAACTTCTGAGATATTTTTTGAGATCAAGACTCATTTTTTTGTTTGGTTGTATGGCTTGAACTCAGGGCCTGGGCACAGTTTCTTGGCTTTTCTGCTCAAGGCTAGCACTCTATCACTTTGAGCCACAGCTCCACTTCTGGTTTTCTGGCAGTTAATTGGACAAGAGTCTTACAGACTTTCCTTCCTGGGATCATTTAGAACTGTGATCATCTGATCTCAGCCTGCTGATGATCTAGGATTATAGCATAAGCCACTAGTGTACAGTATAATTATTATTTTTGTTGTTGGCCAGAGGGCTTGAACTAAAGGTCTGGGTGCTGTAGCTCTCTACCACTTTGAGCCACAACACCATTTCCTAAGATTGAATTTTTATAGACATGGTTTTTTTTCATTTTTTTGTCGGTTGTGGGACCTGAACTCTGGACCTTGGCACTGTCACTCAGCTCTTCAGCTCAAGGCTAGCACTCTACCACTTGGGCCCCAGCGGCACTGCTGGCTTTTTCTGCTTATGTGGTGCTGAGGAATCAAACCCAGGGCCTCATGCATGCAAGGCAAGCAATCAACCACTGAGCCACCTTCCAAGCCCCTTTATAGACATTCTTACAAAAAAAGAAAGCAGAAACTTCAGAGCTCTTGTCTTTCAAAATTCTTTAGGTGTAAGTCATGTAAAATAATTTTATTTCTTCTTTTAGGTGCAAAGCTTTTATAAATTACTACCTGTATCACTCTATTGTAGATATGTTTATCTGAATTATGGAAGGAAAGTGGAACAACAAAATTGTGGGACAAAGACCAATGTAACAGCCATACTCACAAGGTAATAAGTTGGAAATGACCTTTACAATTTTGTGGGTGTTGTAAGGAGGGAAAGTGGGAGAAAAACGATGGAGAAGATAAGAATGTTGGACAAGAAATGTACTCATTACCTTATGTATGTAAGTGTAAAAACTAAAAATTAAGATTAAAAAAAGAAGGAAAAGGAGAAGGTGATTGCTGCTGTCACTTCTAGAAATAAAAAAAGTGAACTCCCCGAACCCCAAATAAATGTATAAAACATCCTGGTGGAGATATCAACTATTTCCTCACCCCCCAGAAATTTTCCTTTTATTTCTTTGTAGTAAATTCTTTTTATACATTTTTAATTAAAAAAATACTGTACAGAGAGATTACAGTTTCATGAGTAAGGTAATGAGTACATTTCCTACGGAGCATTGTTACCCCCTCCTTTGTTTTCCCCTACCATCCCTTTCTTCGCCACCTCCCCCACTACACCCACCCCCCACCAAAGTTGTAAAGTTCATTTTCAACATAGTGTCTTGAACATCAGATTGTAACTCCAGACACTGAACTGTTTGTTTTTCATCTTTGTAGATTGGTCTTTTCTAGGAAGTCATAAAAGTTGAATCATACTGTATATCTGTATATTGTCTTTTATGTTTGGTTTCTCTCACTTAACATGCATTGAAGATTCATTTATGTTGTCTAAAATTAATCCTGACAGACTATGTATTTATATAGGTCAATTTTTAAATATACATTAATTTCTTATTGATAAAAATTGACCTATTTCCAATGTGTGGTTATGATAAATAGTACTACTATGAGTATTGACATCCAGCCATCTTTTGGTCAATGAATTATTCTGTCTCCACACTGAACACACTTCGTCCAAGTTATGCCTATTTTAAATATCTAAGGGGTATTTAATAATGTGCTTCACTTGTCTCAGAAAGAGAGACATATGAAACTAAGGATTCTTTAAACATGATATTAAGTATTCATTACTTGACTTACGTAACTATATGTACATCACTTTGAAAATAACAATTAAACAAAATGGAAAGCCATTAACCTCAACCTTGGAGGAGTTCCTCACATATGCATTCGATTTCTAATTCTTTCTTTTCCATATCATTTTTTCCTTCATACAAATATATAAATTATTCTCTGAATGTGTATATGTATACTCTTTTCCTTTCTATTCTTTTTATGTTCCTGGGCCTGCATCTGAGTGCTATCCTTGAGTTTTCTTTGCTCAAGGTGAAAGAGATAAGTAAATGAAGTAAAAACCAGACAAGCAAGTCAGTAATGTGGATGAAAGACTAAGATCCTAGGAAAATAAAAACCAGTGAAAATGTAGGAAATTAAAAATTGAAAAATCAAACACTTTGGAAATTACCATAATAAAAGTCTCATTATACCTTAACATGTAAACAATAGTACTACCAATTACAATCTCAATTTCACAAACCACTTCTCATTTAGAGGTTAACTGATCTCCCCCGGAAATGAAATCAAGTTTTTTTTTTTTTAATTTTGCTGTTTTTGTTTTCTTTTCCTTTTATCTTGTTTATTCATTTATCTATCTTTGGAAATATAAGGTGAGGCACAGAATAGGATAAAGGGTAAATAAATGTAGCAATGGTACTCAGTAGACACTATGTTGAAATGCATTTGTGGGTGGGGTATAAGGGAAAAACTGGGATTGAGTAAAGGAAGGGTGACATTGTCCAAAAAGAAATGTACTCTTTACCTGACTTATGCAACTGTAATCATTCTGTACATCACTTTTAAATAACAATAAAAATTTTTAAAGTAGTTAACTGTTTTATTTTTGCTAAAATTGTTAATAATGAGAAATCTAAAGCCTACCTCTAGAAAGTCTAGCATGTCACCGAAAAGACTACTTTAAAATCCAATCTATATGACTATGATACATATAGCCTTAGCCAAAATTTTGGAAAATGTTTAATTGAATTATTAATATAAAGCTGTTGATGATTCAAGAAATATGTTATGAAGGGCTGAGAAGGTGGCTTAGTGGTAGAGTGCTTGCCGAGCATGCATGAGGCCCTGGGTTCGATTCTCCAGCACCATCTAAACAGAAAAAGCCTGAAGTGGCACTGTAGCTCAAGTGGCAGAGTGCCAGCCTTGAGCTGAAGATCTGAGGGACCGCGCCCAGGCCCTGAGTTCAAGCCCCATGGCTGACAAAAAAAAAAAAAAGAAATATGTTCTGAAGGAAGTATTTGGTGTGTTTCAAAATTTTTGACCTCTGTTTTTTTATGGCTGAAACTGATAGTGTTATAAGAATATTTTCTGAGTATCCATAAATCTCAGTTGAATAGAGAATGGTATTGACATAATATAGGTTGTCTTGTACAAACAGGAAAGGTAATTATAACCATAATTCAAAACAAGAATACAAAGAAGGAGATTTTGATATTTTTCATAAGGTGTATGGAAGTGTCAGTAGTGGAAAAGCAGCAACCTTACTAGCCAATAAAATATAAGAATTTTTATTAGCTCATAAAAACTAATATCTATTTGATTAAATTAAAATAAATGAGGAAAGAGATTCTGCAATTTTTGTTTACTTTTATTATATAATTACTTTTATTATCCTAAAGGTGGTGTTCACTGTCACACCTTTTAATGACACCAGTGAACAGAACTCTTCATTTACTCCTTGCTATACCTTTTGTCTTGAAACTATAGTTGTATTTTAGATATAAACAAGGGATAAACTAAAATATAAAAGCTCTGATTTTTCCCAGCAGATGTGATGATTTAAGTGTACAGGAGAAACTTCCTTTAATATCATAAAACCTACTATTGAAAAACAGTTCACTAGAGAAGATGAGGTATTTTCTTGTTTGTATTAAATCCTCATTTTTTCAAAAAGCTTCATATAAATTGGTATTGAGAAAGAACTAAGAATGTTGAACATAGAAATAAAGAATGAGAACAATTTGAGCCTGATTAAGACCTGAAACATTAGCAGGAGAAAGGGGGGGATCGATTGAAATGCAAGCATACTTTGAAATAATATAGTTACACATTTAATTGTAAATAAGGATCTTTTTTGCTTTGTAATCAGTATATTAATTCACATTTCAAACATTAATTCTAATTTTGATACCCAGCTTTAAGCATGTGAACATATAATTTAAACATGCAATTAAGCCTATTCATTTTTTGCCCTATTACCAACAGCAAATTACAGTTACATTGTTATACTGAAACATAAGACAGATATTATAAGTAAGCCTGTAACATTGTAACATGCCTATTGGCCACTATCCTGTAAATTGCTTCACAATGTGCAGATATCTTCATGTCAATTTCTTTATATATATACATATATATATATATATATACATATATATATATATATGAAAGATACTCTACAGAGGGGTTACAGTTACATTATCAAGGTAATGAGTCCATATTCTATCAAGCATTGTTACCCCCTCCTTTGTTTTTCCCTATCATCCATTTCCTTTTCAATGCCTCCCTCCCCCCCAAAATTGTAAAGTCCATTTTCTCTTTCTCTCTCTTTCTCTCTTTCTTTCTTTCTTTCTCTCTCTCTTTCTTTCTTTCTTTCTTTCTTTCTTTCTTTCTTCCTGTCGGTCATGGGCCCTGAACTCTGGGCCTGGGCACTGTCCCTCAGCTCTTCAGCTCAAGGCTAGTGCTCTACCACTTGAGCCACAGCACCACTTCTGCCTTTTTTCTGCTTATGTGGTTGTGAGGAATTGAACCCAGGTCCTCATGCATGCAAGGCAAGCATTCAACCACTGAACCACCACCTTACCAGCCCCTGTATAGTTCATTTTCAATATATTGTCTTGTACATCTCGTTGTTACAATGGTTCATCCTGTATCTTTATTTCAGCATTTAGTTATTTCCTTTCCATTTCCCAAATTTGAAAAAATGTATATACAAGATGCAAGGCACTGGAATCAATTACAGTGAAAACAGGGGTTATACCATGGGTGAAGAAACTACAAAAGAAACAAAAAAAATCACATAGTACATCATAAGTACAATAAAAACAACAGCAAGAAAGATAAAACCTATTATGTCCCTATCTTGGGGTTCATTTTGCTTACCATCATCTTATATGGTCATACATAGATAGCTTTTAAGTTATTCTGTTCTGGAAGTTTCTACTCAAATTTATTATGGTCTAAAGAAAAGTTAAAAAGACCGTAAACAAAACAAACACACATATGTATAAATAGCATATTTTAAAAGATAGCTCAGCATAAGAAAGTGCAGTAATAAAAATGCAAGTCATTAAATAGCAAGGTATTTTGATAAACTTCTTTAAAATGTATTATTTCTAACACTGGTAACACAAATAAATATGTCCTAATCTGTTAAGTGAATGGTTTTTTTAATATTTGTATTGTAAAAATAGTGTACAGAAGTATTACAGTTACATGAATAAAGTAATGAGTATGTTTCTTATTGAGCATTGTTACCTCCTCCTTTGATTTTCCCCTACTGTCCCCCCATGCCACCTCCCCACTCCTCCCCCCAAAGTTGTCAAGATCTTTCTTTTTTTTTTCCTTTTTCTTTTTCTTTTTGTCAGTAGTAGGGCTTGAACTCTGGGCCTGGGCACTGTCCCTCAGCTCTTCAGCTCAAGTCTAGCGCTCTACCACTTGAGACATAGCACCACTTCCGTTTTTCTGAGTGGTTTATTGTACATAAGAGTCTCACAGTCTTTCCTGCCTGGGCTGGCTTTGAACCATGATCCTCAGATCTCAGCCTCCTGATTAGCTAGGATTACAGGCATGAGCCACCAGCGCCCAGAGACAAGTTCGTTTTCTACATATTGTCTTCTAAATCTCATTGTTACAATGGATCATCCTGTATCCTTGTTTCAGCATTTTGTTATTTCACTTCCCCTCCTCAAATTAGAAAAATGTATATACAAGATGCAGGGCACTGGAATCAAATGCATTGAAAACAGGGGTTATGCCATGAGGGCGGAACATACAAAAAAACAAAAAAATCACATAGTACATTATAAGTACTTTAAAAACCATAGCAAGAAAATAAAAACAATTGTGTCCCTATCTTGGGTTCATTTCACTTAACATCATCTTATATGGTCATATGTGCATAGCTTTTGACCTCTTTTGCTTGTCCTCAACTTGTACTAGTTATTGCAAATAAGGGAAGCCATGGGACCTATGTTTCTTTAGGCCTGGCTTACTTCACTTAATATATTTTTTCCAAGTATTTCCATTTTGTAACAAATGGGGCAATGTGATACTTTCTGATGGAGGCATAGAATTCCATTGCACATATATACCAGGTTTTCTTGATTCATTCATCTACTGATGGGTATCTAGGTTGGTTCCATATCTTAAGTATGGTAAATAATGCTGCAATAACCATAGTTGTGCTGGTAGCTTTAGTATATCCTCACTTTTGATCCTTTGGGTAAATGCCCAAAGTGGGATTGCTAGGTCATAGGGGAGCCCTATGCAAGTCTTTGGAGGAACCTCTATACTGCTTTCCAAAGTGGTTGATCAAGTTTACACTCCCACCAACAATGTAGTAGGGTTTCCTTTTGGCCACATCCTCTCCAGCAACTGTTGTTATTAGATTTCTTGATTCTAGCCATTCTAACTGAGGTGAGATGGAATCTCAATGTTGTTTTGATTTTTATTTCTCTTATGCCAAACACAAAGGGGATACAAATAGGGAAAGAAGAAGCAAAACTCTCACTCTTTGTAGATGACATGAGCTTGTATTTAAATAATCACATGGACTCCTCTCTCAAATTACTTGAGCTGATTTGAAATTTTGGCAAAGTAGAAGGGTATAAAATTAACCTTCTAAAATCAATACCTTTTCTGTATGCCAACAATGAAAAGAGTGCAGCTGCAATCAGGAAATCAACTCCTTTTGTAATAGCCCCACAAAAATTAAACTATCTAGGATTAACTAAAGAAGTGAAGGACCTCTACAATGATGGACACTTCAGGAAGTGACAGGAACTTATGGACAATCCTGAGCAGCACTCTCATAGATACTTGATTATAACATAGAAATAGGATTTTTGTGAAGAACAGAACTTTCTAAATTATGCCACTTGTTAAATTATTGGATCTCTCTCTGACATGATCTTTATAAGCAGCTGTATTGGATATAGTCTACATAATATAGTTAAGAAGATGTATATGTATATGTACATGTATATATATGGATAAAATTGAAACCTTGTCCTATTCAATGATTACAAATGACTTTTTTAGCAATTTTTTATCGTGACTAATTACATAAATTTCACAAATTTCACTGTATCATGGGATAGTGATACTTAAAGCACAAATATATTCTAACGTTCATGGGCAAATTGTCTTTATTGTGTGGTCTATAAAGTTTATGAGTTCTATGAGCTTTGATAATACAGCTATTGCTTCCACATTGGGTGATATGTACATTTCTTTCCTTTTACTTACAAATGACTCTTATACTATAATTTTTAAATATATGTGTATTGTATATATAAATTGCTTTGTTAAATGGAAAAATATATATATGTAACCTAAAAATTAAGAAAAGTGAGGGAAAGGGTAAGTGAGGCAGTGGGTACGAATATTAAAAGAAATGAGATTGATCAAGAGGCACTATATTACTAAACTGTTCTGTTGAATTGCAATTTCTTTGTACAGCTACATAAATAAAATAAAAATGTATTCAAATATATATGCAGTATTACAAGAAAACATTGGATTTCCAAAAATTCAAACTCTGTAAAGGATAGTTAGTAATATCTAGAAAAATAGGGTCATCAATACATATAATAACTAATATCTTTTGATAGGTTTTAATTTTTGTTTGATTTTTTCATTTTGTTTTCATGTACTAGTAAATTATTGAGATTATTTTGCTATACTTGGCCATTGATTTTATCTACCTATTTCCCTCCTGGTCATTTATGATAGATATGGTAGAGCTTTCCCAGATCAGATGAGATGGGAGCGCTCAGTTTGTTGTGGCTATAGACACAGAGCTTTAACTACAGTTTTTCATTTTTTGTTGTTTGTGGCACTGATAAAATCTTTATCCCAGGAAAAAGGCAAAAATAAAAGAAAAAGGTTCATCTGCATTGTCTTAAAAGGATGTCTAGACAAATTAATCCTGGAAGAGATTGAGGTATTGGATAAATGTGACACCTCTTTAAAACAATTCATTTAAAGTAAATAATGTTTGGAATATGGATATGAACCATGAAGTGAGAGACATATAGATTTTCAATTAGCTATTTTGTTTGGAGCTCTAAAGAAAAAGACAACAGTCTATATTATAAGGATGAGAGAAAAATATTTGTTTTGCAGGACTGGAATTTTAAACTCATGGTTTTGTTCATGCTGCCTATGGCATTACTACTAGAACCATGCCCCAAGCCTGAGAAAATAAAATCCTAAATCATTCATGGAATCTGGGTGTAGTGGATCATGATCATAATCCTATCTACTTGAGACATTGAAAATGAAAAGATAGCTGTTCAAAGCCAGCTCAAGAAAAATGTGTGAATGATCTAAATTCAATCAATATAAAACTATGTGTACATGAATGAAATTGCCTATGTATAGACAAGGGTTAGTAATGACATCTGAAAGTGATTCCCAAAAAATACATTGATGGTTATTTAAACATATTGTTTTTGTCAGTCCGAAAAAGTATAAATAAAATATCAAGTAAGAATATGAAGGGTCTAGGAAGTTGGCTCAGTGGTAGAGTGCTTGCCTCGCAAGCATGAGGCCCTGGGTTCAATTTCTCAGCACCACATAAGCAGAAAAAAGCTGGAAGTAGAGCTGTGGCTCAAATGGTAGGGTGCTAGCCTTGAGCTTAGGAGCTGAGGAACACCGCCTGGGCCCAGAATTCAGCCCTCATGACCAACAAAAAGAAAAAAAAAGAATATGAAACAACAATACTGTCATGCAATTTAGGAGATGATAATGCAAATACTTTTGGTTTAAGAACTGATTAGGAATATTAGTCCTACTGAGATTAGGAGTAGACTTTGAGCCACCCAGTGTTTCTGCATTTTGTTACTTCCTACAATGCTGTCAAAGGAAACTGCATGGAGAAAAGAAAAGCCTTCAGTGGGAATATAAACTATTTTTTTTAAGATATACCTTCTTTAATTGTATTAGAAAAAGATTTCACATGAAAGTATTTCATAGACACACTCTTTAAGTCAAAAACTAACTTTCCCAAGTTGTCAACATTATTGTATAAAATACTTTAATACAGTCCCACAGAGTCTTAAATTGTCTAGGGAAGTGGTCTGAATGTTGTGAACTCTAATATCATAGTCTGTTGGTTTATCACACAGCTGGATATGCAAACGAAATACAGAAGTTATCAAACTACGAAAGTTTTTCTGTTGTGTGGTTTTCGTAAGATAATTTTTCAGAGATTTGTTTTGAGCAATGAAATAATGCACATATTTGATCTTTTAATACAGTCTTTCTAAATGATATAATTTAATACTTAAAAGTTTATGTTTATCCAAGAATTATATTTTGTGTTCTCAGTATTATGAATGATAATTTTTCTCTTTATAATTCTGCATACATCTTTCCAGATCAATTTCAAGGAAAAAAACCTAGTTCTCTCACATGGGCAAAAAGATGTTAACTAGCAATAAGAACATTTCTAATGGTAACATTAAAAATAATTATTTGATTTTCATAGTTTTTATTGGAAACAGTATCTCAAAACACCAGATAAGGTTCTTGATTAAACAATTCAAAGTTGAAGCTTATTGCAAGGGAAACTAGCATATCCATTCTTTCCTTAAAATAGTTCTCCACTTGCTAAATTCCTGAGTACAAATCATACCCATACTGTGTTAATGCTATCAAGTTCCATCATACAAGTTGATCCCAATTTCTCTGTATGAATCTTTATTTAGACAGTTTTACATCTGAGAAATATAATTTTTCAGTAACTTTCTGTATAATCATGATTTTTCAGTACTGTAACACAAAATTATGCCTAAATATTTAAACATAGAAGACTCTTTCTCCTCGTTCTAAAATAAATAGATATTATTTCATTTTATGTGAAATTTAATTTATAAAAAAAAGTACTGAAAAAATATGAATCTTGGATATATTAAGCTAAATAAAAAAGTCATGTAATCACACATTATATCATTTATATGAAATGTCTAGACCAGGAAAATCTATAAAAATAAGACTTGTATCAGTTGGCCCTTTGAGCTGGAGAAGCTGTGGAAATGGGAGAAGAGAGGAAATAGGAAATGAGGTTTTTAGGCGATTTAAATGTTTTAACACTAATTATTTTCATGCTTGCATGTATTTTTAAATATACTGAAAATCATTGACCTGTATGAAGAGGTTAGACATAAGGTATATATAATTCTGACTTTTTCCCTTAAAAGGAAAATAATTTGTGTAGGCTCACATCTTCAGAGATATCAGTCTGTAGTTCTTGGCTCTGTTTATTCTTGGCGCATGCTGAGGCAAAACATCAAGGTGGTAGAAACATGTTGTCAAGAGTTCTCATCTCATGGTAGGAAGAAATCTGGGATTGACCAAATCAAGATAAACCTCTGAGGACCAGCCCCCAGTAGCATACTTCTTCCAACTAGGTCCACCGCCAAATGTCCACTCTCTCCCAATAATGTCATCATATTATGAATTTATTATATTATAAATATAATCCACTAATTAGATGAGAGCTTTTAGGATGCAATAATTGTGTCAAAGCCTATCAGAAAGCAACCAAATCCAAAACGCATGAGCCAGTGTGACCATTTCCTTTCAAGTCATGGAAGTATATGAATTACAGGTCATGATATTGTAAAAATTTCAGAAGTGTATAAATAATATCTACTATATTATATCCACTCATTTTCCTTTATTCCAGAGCTTTATCAGCTGCTTTAATTAAATGAAAATTAGGGGCAACCCATCATATATGAAACAATTATTGTGTTTCATCATTACAAGTAAAATGGGAATGAACCTCTACCTTTAGGGAGAGAAAAATATGATGTGAATGGGGCAATGATATCAAAATGATAATGGTAATAAAGATAGTGATGAAAACAGGAAAATTAGAAAAGGGAAAATCATATCACTGAGCATCTACTAAGTGCCAGAAATGCACACAGCACATGAGTTAAATGCTGTAAGTATTATTTTGTCTTACTAGTCTAACAATCCTTGAGACAGACTCCATTTTTTTCTGATTTTGTACATGAGGACATTGGGTCACACAGAGATGAAACTATCAAGAAATAGTAGAATAAGAATTTCATCCATAGTAGAATAAGAATTTCAACCCAGTAAAGATTAAAGTCTTTTTAACAATTATAGCCTAAAATCACAAAAAATGGAAGACAAACTAAGGGATATGACATTAATGAATCAAGAAAAAGGGTAGAACCATTTTAGTGAAGAAAAAATACTTGTTTCCATCCCAAGAATGAATGGAAATGTTAAATTAAACTATAAAATACGTAGGCATTTCTGACTGGCTACAATTTTCACAAGGCATAAAGTAGGCACAGAATCTCTGATTGAGGTTTTTTGGTTTTTTTTATTTTTTATTTTTTTGCAAAATATAGCCAAACAGTAAATGACTACAGATAAATAACAATTTCACATGTGAAACTTCCTCAAAATAAACTTATTAACGTTACCACTAGATATACAACCAGACCCCTGAAGTTTACTTGTCTGATCTCCATAATAAACTTTCATCTTCAATCTGAAATCTTTTGAAATTTTTGTGCTTGTAATTAAATATGTAATAAAGATGGTATTGATTTTCCCATCTACATTCTTTATTGATATTCTGTATTACTTCCCATAGTCAAACCTAGCTACATGTTATGATTAAAGTTATTCTTCTTATTAATCATATAATGCAAATAACTAAGAATAACTTCAATGCTTTTCACATAGGGGTGCAGTTGTATGGTTTCAATCTGGAGATCTTTAATGTTCACATCTTTAATGTTCACTTACATGTTCCTATTTTTAGGTTATAGTACTTTACATAATTTCTATACTTAACTCTAAAGAATTCTTATCACATATTTTTCAGTGCTTTCAAATCTTCCATCCATGTTCTTTCCTAGAATATTAGGATATTGAAGGAATGAAATATGTTACTAAACTGTTTTCTTCTTCAACTAGTTTGTGAAAACAATGCAAGCACAATTAACATATTCTTCTACTGTGACAAGAAATGATCTTTTCTGGGGCAATCTGAAGAATTCAGGAAGATCTAACAGAAGATAAATGAATTAATTTTGTAAATATTGAAAGATAATCTAGAATTCTGTGATAATGAAGATGAGATTAGGTGATGCTCCAGTAATAAAAATGTCCCAAAGTCTCACTGGTTTAACACATAAAAATTTATTTTTACTTTCAAATAAAGTCCACTGAAAGTCCATCCATCAGCTTTCTGTGACAAGATTCTTCTAATTAGTGACTTAAAGATGTAATATACATCTATCTTAAAGGTCAATCATTACTTCCATGTCACAGTGGAAGATACAAAGCTGTAGGTGCATGCAGGACTTCAATTGCTCCAAGATAGAAACAACACATCACTTCTGTTTTTGTTCCCTCTTCTAAGTGTAGTCAAATGGTATCACCTAACTACAAGGTTTTGGGGATATGAATAGGAGCACAGAGATATGTGAAAAGTTGTATATTTTTGTTATATTCTACAAATAATAGAACTTTTAAAAACATCTTAATGAATAATAATATTGCAAAACTCTATATGGATACAAAATGTCATTTAATTTTAATAGTTTTACCAGCATATATATATATATATATATATAGAGAGAGAGAGAGAGAGAGAGAGAGAGAGAATCAGAGGCAGAGACAGAGACAGAGAGACAGAGAGACAGAGAGAAAAGAAATAGAGAGAGATTTTTAAAGAAACATTTAATTTATGAAGCTCCAACGTAATCTAACATGGCATTACTAGAATACTCCTTCCAAGAACCTTAGTGAACAATTTTGGTATTGCCACTGCAAAAATTTGAGGAGACAATAGCTTATTTCTCTACTAGATGTTTTCTTTATTTATAATTTTACTGGCAATTCTAGGAAACTACAACTGTTGTAGAAACATTATTCATTGAGCTTCAAATCATGTTAAAATACCTTGTACTATGATATTACAATTAGCATATTCTTTGCAATAGCTGTTAACGACATAAATATATGATTTATAATTGTTACTCAAATATATAAAATGTAGAGTCAAAATAAGTTTAACTAATTTTTAACATTAATGGTGAACATCAATCAGCAATAGCCACAAGGCACCAAATCTTAGTAAAATATGGACAAAAGATGATGAGTGATGGCATTATAACTTAACTCTTATTTATTGTGAGTCTTATATTGTTTGAGACAAAATACTGTCTACAATTTTGGCAGTAATTTATATAACAAGATACACAATGTACTAGAGATCTGGCACTAAACTTCCTCATAGTAAACCAGCATTAAAAACTTTTAAAACCTTCCCTTTACATGCTAAGTATTTTGGCAAGTGTGCAATTAAACACAATAATGAAATTAATATAGCAATATTTAAAAACAACAAACATGAATTTTATATCACAAGCATAAATCATATTAAATGGAGTACTGGTTATAAACAGTAAGCTCGATAATTAAAACATCATTATAAAAATGTGCACACCAGTCTGAATCTTTATGAATGAATCAATACTAAAAACTATTTAAAATGATTCTCTTCTAAAGGGTACCAAAGTTAATTCAAACTGTATAATATTATATAATATTATAATACTAGATATCCATTTTTATAATAAATAGTGTTCAAGGAATGGTCATAGATATTGAGAACTCATGTTGTAAACTGCTTTTTTGTTCATTTGAAGCAACATACACCGTCCTAAAATTTTGTTTAGAAAAAAATAGTTGCTGCAGTGGCAAAAACAGGATGTGTAAGGATCAAAGGCACACCATTTAGCTAGCCAGAGTAGCAAATTCTCTCTGCATTCTCCTGCTGCGATTCCTTTCCCCATGTAAACAAAAACTTATTGAACGTAAAACTAAAATAAATTAATCTATACAAATAAAGATTTTGGAACGTCAATGTTGAGTTCCTGTTTAAAAATATCAACTATGTTAGGATATTTTTGCTTATATTTTAAATATGTTTATACATTAAATACATTGAACTTTAGCTGCATTTTTTGTCAAATTATTATCTAAAATATTTTTCTTTGATTCAAAACTTTTTTTATCACAAACAGAATTTAAGTTCCCAGAGGAACAACTATTGGAAAGAAAGACAAACAAATGGGTAAATAAAAGAATACATATATTCAAGATGCAGACAAAAAACAATATGGCCCTTTTTGGCACAGTGGTATCTGACTGGCAACTAGAAACAAGTACTAACACAGGAAAACTCATGTATTTTGGTAAATAGGCCATAATTTTCAGAGTTAAAGTTCATTTTATACTGTTTTTCACATATAGAAACCTTACTTTTTTTTCTCTTGATGTTATCCTGACATAATTTTAAGCAGACTTCTTTTTCTTCTTTTTACTATGTTTCTTATGCTTCTTCTTTTTCTTCTTTGTTTTTTCCATTGACCTTTCTTCCTCTTCACGTCTTCTCTTCTTTTTTGTTTTCATCTCTTCATAATCTGATTCTGTTGAAGATTCCAATGATGAGCAATGATCCTCAAGGTAAACCTTCTTTCTTTTTTTGCTGAAGCTTCTCATATTCTTTTCCTCATCGGTTTCATCCTTGGACTTCTTTTTCTTCTTTAGATACTGCTTCCTTTCTGAGTCTGAGTCATATGTAGAAGCTTCTGATGATTTGTACAATTGGCTCTTCTTTTTTTTCCCTTTTTTTCCATGTTTCTTTTCTTCTTCTTCTTCTTCAGAATCTGAGGAACTGCTTGATGTATCAGAGCTGGAAGAAGATGAAGGTGAATAACGACAATATTTCTTCTTTTTCTTTTTCTTTCGTTCTTTTTTAGATGTGCCATCATTTCCTTTTAATATTTTTTCTCTGCTTTTTTCAAGCTCTTTCCTCCAAGTTTCATTCATTTTTTCTTCAAATTCAGCTAAAGCCTTGGAGCCTTTCCTTTTATTTTCTAACTGTTTCTTCACTTCTTCCCAAGTTGGCCTTGGTCTGTTCAAATAGTCTTGAATTGTTGGGCCTGAAGATTGAGTTGTGCCTCTCCATCTGGCCATGGCTATAGGGTTCATGTAGGCCACCCGGTTATCCCGCTTCCCCATGTTGCCTGATGGTATTCAGAGAAGACTCCTAGTTGAAGATGGAAACAAAAATTGATACTTTGCATACATTCTTCATCTGCTGGAATACCAAGAAGACTCCATTCTGTGAGAGAAGCAGAGAGAAAAATTACACAGTACTTTCACTGTAAGGCAAAAATAAAAACATAAGCTTTATTGTTCAATGCTTATACAGTATAAATTTCCAAAATCTACAACTTGGGAGAAAAATGGAAGGTTTTGTCTATTAAACACATTGGCTATACACATAAAACAGGTGTAATATATTTTTATGTGCTTCATGTAAGATTCTAACAGGCACCTTAAATAATAATTAATCTATTTCCTTTACTATTGTATGATAGATACCTATTTTTCTTATTATATTCCTATCTTACATGGTATACAAAGAGAAATCTGTACATGTTTGGAACAGGACAAAATCCATCCTACTATTATTTTTAATAAGTGTTTTATTGTGAAAATACCATACGAAGGGGTTACAAATACATGAGCAAGGTAATGAGTACATTTCTTATCAAGCACTGTTGCTTCCTCTTTTGTTTTTCCCCTACCATCCCTACCCTCCCATCTCCATGACTACCCACCCTATCCCCTCCCCACCCCCCACCTCCACCCTCCACCAAAGTTGTAAAGTTCATTTTTCGACAGCATATTGTACATTTCATTGTTGCAATGGGACCACCTATATCCCTATTTAAACAACTTGTTTTTTTCCCTTCCCCTCCTTATACTATACCAACATCAAATTCAGTGAAAACAGGGGTTATACCGTGGGGGAGGGACATACAAAGCAACAAAAAAAATCACCTTATAAATACGTTAGAAATAATAGCAAGAAAGAAAAAAAAAACACTTGTGTCCTTACTTGGGGATCATTTTGCCTAACATCATCTTATCTGACCTTTTCTGCTTGTCTCAGACCTATACTAGTTATTGCAAATAAGGGAAACCATGGGACCTATGTTCCTTTGGGCATGCCTTACTTCACTTTAGAAATTTGAGGATTATCCATAAAAAAGATCTTTGTTCCACATGTGTAACATTAGTAAACTGTGCCTTCTATGATAGGTTTCATATTCATTCACCTCTTTCCATTATACTGTTATCAATTAGTCCAGGCCATTTTCAGCTTTCATTTGTACTACTAATCAGTACTTACTACGTGTTTATTAGCATTGAGGATTGTTTAGCACTTTACAATCAATTATCTCACTCAATCTCTAGAATAAAATCTATGATGTTAATTCTAATTGCTCCTAGTTCACAGATGGTGAAACTAAGGTCCAAAGAATTTGAGAATAACTTATCTAAAGTAACAAACAAATAAATGGTAGGACCATGACTTAATGCCACTGCATCTGAAACTTCATACACCTATCATTATTCTGTACTGCCTTCTTATGTTATTTTAAATAATAGACCTGATATTTTTACTGGTACAAGGACTTGAAGTCAGGGCCTGGAGATCTTGTTTAGACCAGGCTCTGTACTGCTTGAGTCATGTCTCTAATCTGCCATTTATGCTGATTTATTGGAGATGGAGTCTTAAGAATATTTTGCCTAAACTTACTTTGAACTGTGATCATCATTGTCTCAGCTTCAAGCAACTGAGATTACAGGCATGAGCTACTACACATGCCCCATAGCCCTGTTTTCCTCCAATATGATCTTCCATTCTAAACCTACACTGCAATCAGACATAAATTTTGTCATACTCATCTTGGTATTTAGAATTTTATAACAGTATTTTTGTAGTGATTCTTAATGATTCTTTTTTGATCATTTATTTTGTGCCAGATAGTATATGTCATAAAATTATGGTTTGCAAATTACACAAATATCAGACAAATGAAGATACAATTGTGATTGGAGAGATAAAGAAAAGTACAGGATGAGGATGAATTCAGCTATGCCAAGACATTGTGGTTAATCATGGATCTTCTGTCTTTTTCTCTGACTAGCATGCTCTCATTCTTGGTATTGTTGGTGTGTGGAATTCTGTGTCTAAGATCCTACCACTATTTAACTTTTCCCTAATGGACTGCTACGCAATAAGGTTAGATCGATGTTATTCCTCCATTGGTTTTAGACAGCTGAGACTAACATGAAATTAAGTAATTTCACAGTTCTTTCTCTTTCTTTCTTTCTTCTTTCTTCTTTCTTTCTTTCTTCTTTCTTTCTTTCTTTCTTTCTTTCTTTCTTTCTTTCTTTCTTTCTTTCTTTCTTTCTTTCTTTCTTTCTTTCTTTCTTTCTTTCTTGCAGTGTGCTTTGAAGTGTCAAATCTCAACCTGGTTTAAACAATACACCTTCCTAACTTTTGTTTGAAAAAAAAATCTTCAAAGTAACATTGGAATAAAAAAACAAGCCATAACTATTTTCTTAGACATCTATATAACTATATAGATAAACACAAAATATGTCTTATTTCAATTAGTATGGTTCGTATTTAAAGTGATTTATGTGAATTAATGAAAAGTTGGATTTTTTGCTTTTTATAAGATCTGATGCATAATTTTCATTATATTATTCCACATTATTTTTCCTTGAAATTCTTAGCATAATATATCTATTACTTAGTATGTATCTAGGCAGCAACACTTAGAAGTTTATCAGTGTCTAAGAACAATTCCTGAGTACTGGTTTACATTTGTATGAATGGCATATCCTGAAGACTGCTGTGCTTGTGTTGTGACTGACAGTATTTCACTATTTTATAGGAATTCCTTGTTGTAATTTACAGCGCTCTGACATATTTTCATGTGGTAGGTTCTTTCTCAGGAACTCATTTTAACTATTATTTATTGATAATGTCATTGCCTTTTAAAATCTTCTACTGGCACAATTTATTATTAAATTTTTTAATCCAAAAAAAAGAAAAGAAAAGTACAGGATGTGATGAAAGGTGCAATGAGATATTTAAATCAGGGAAATTAAGCCTAAAATATTCATATATAATTTTAAGACCTGATGGTTAAATTAGAATTAGCCAGATAAACCAGTTACTTGGATGGAGTAATAAAAGGAACAGAATAGAATGAATATTCTAAGCAGATGGAATATCTTATAAAGTCTTAGGATGAAAAAGGAAATGCTAAATGCAGATTATATACTGCAATAAATTAACTCTTCTTCATTTATCTTTTTAAAAAGTGATTATTCCACTTGTCCATGGACATAATCAAATAAAATCAATAGGAATATAATCTTATTAAAAACATAATTTAAGCTGGTCACCAGTGGCTCACACCTGTAATCCTAGCTACTTAGGAGGCTGAAATGTGAGGATCATGGTTCAAAGCCAGCCCTGGTAGGAAAGTCTGTGAGACTCTTATCTTCAACAAACTACATGAAAACTGGCAGTGATGTTATGGCTCAAGTTGTGGAGCACTAGCCTTGAGTAGAAAGAGGCTCAGCGACAGCATTCAGGCTCTGAGTTCAAGACCCACAACTGCCAAAAAGAAAAACAAAAATCAAAAAACAAAACCATACTTTAATGCTTCACAGTGTAGATTCTACAACAAATATCACCAAAGCTACTCCTTGTACAGATATATATTTTACAAGTTCTTTGATTACATTTTCAATAAGATATGTAATTGTTGATGAGTTAACACAGACACGTACACTTAAGTTGAAAATTTTTTTCAAGATAGTTGGCAATCTAAGACTTAAACACGCAACTTTTGTGCAAGAAGTTTGAACAACTGAAAGAGGACTCTATAAAAAACACTGTGTTCTTTCCTCACACTAGTTACTGCTACTGAAATAAATGGCCTTTTAGAAAGCTACGTAAAGGATTTAAGATAGCAATGAGTCTACTAAACTATGAATTTCTATAAATTAAGTATACGTATAAAAACAATATCTTTATCACACCATGTTTTGCCATTTTTACACTGGATGATAACATGATAACTCTCAGAAGAAATAAGAGACAAAGAGGGCTTATGGAGAAATTCAAAGATATTTTATATTTTCTTAGCAATATTAATTCTAGCAAGATTGTATCATTTGGCATATTTTCTACACAGTAAGACTCCAGCATGAGCATATCCTGTTTTAATTATTAACATGACTGTTCTTAAAAAAGAATTTGTGCTCTAATATTGGTTCAGATCCACATGCTTGAAAACAGTACAGTGTTGAAGCAATTCTCCCAAGATGCATTCCCTCCAGCAAAGTGTGTCACGGAGCATTTGTCATTCTAGGGAAAAGGTACAGAATTCATAATGTTGCTTCCACTTTCTTCCCTCTACAGAATTTTCTTTTCTTTTTTTTTGGGGGGGGTGGTCCAGTCGTAGGGCCTGAACTCTACCTGGACGCTGTCCCTCAGCTCTTCAGCTCAAGGCTAGCGCTCTACCACTTGAGCCACAGCACCACTTCTGGATTTTTTTCTTTTTGCTTATGTGGTGCTGAGGGACCATGCCCAGGAGGGCCTCATGCTTGCAAGGCGAGTGCTCTACCACTGAGCCACCTTCCCAGCCCCCTCTACAGAATTTTCAAATGACAAGGAATCGGTTTTTAAGTTTTAAGACTGATACCAGAAACCATATATCTGCAACAAAATGTTGTGGATGCAAAAGAAAAACAAGAAAAGAATGGTTGTGGAAAAGGCCCAAATACTAATTTTAGCAAAATGTTTGTTATAAAGAAATATCACCTTTCTATTTATCTTAATATAGTAAATAAATTTTGAATTGTTTAAATTTAATTATTTATTATGAAGTAAGTGTCTGGGGACTGGGAATGTGGCTCAGTGGCAGAGTGCTTGCCTTGCATGCATGAAGCCCTTGGTTCGATTCCTCAGCACCACATAAGCAGAAAAAAAAGCCAGAAGTGGCACTGTGGCTCAAGTAGTAGAGTGCTAGCCTTTAGCTGAAGAGCCGAGGGACAGCACCCAGGCACAGAGTTCAGGCCCCACGACAGGACTCCCCCTCAAAAAAAAGAAATAAGTGTCAGCCACCAGGTGTGAATATGTAGAGGTAATATAATCAACATTATTGACTAAAATGCTATATCTCTCTGACATGGGTGACCTCAAGGGTCCAAGTTATGACTATTTCCTCAATAGGAAGGGTGGACTTCTCCTAAATACATTTCTGAAAATGTCTCAAAACAAAACTGGGAATATAGGCCAAAAAAAGAATGAAGAACTTCAAAAGAACTAAATTTACTTTGTCCTTTAGCACTTGTTTCAGCCAAGTAAGAACAAAATGAGCAAGGGTATCTACAGAGACAGTGTCAACACGTAAGAAAACCCTCTGCAGAAAACCAGTATTTTAATATGTACAAAATTCAGTTAAGCATTTGCCAGAAACATAATTATAATGATAGGCACATATACCTTTCTTGACTCTTTTTTGCCAGTAGATACTTCTCAAGAATACTTTTAGATGTAATGAATTATGAATGCATTGGATATAACCAGAATGTCCTAAAACCTTGAAACATTCAAGTCTGCCTCTTCAAGAGCACATCTTGCATAAAGTTAACTAAATACTAATTTTTTCCTTCTATGTGGTACAACTACTCCTAAAAAATATACCTCAAAAATATAATCTACCTTATATCATCTGCCCAAGTTCCTATTAGCAAGTGTATTGTGACATGAATTTGTAGAAGTTCTTGAAAAGATCTCTCAAATCACAAAACTTGTTCTGCATTTTCAGTACTGTGTATCTAGAAATCCGTTTCACTAATTGGCCAGTACGCAAATGGAATATTATTTCAACTTTCAAAATGAGATAAAATTGCATATTTCATTTATTCTTTATAATTTTATCAACATATTAGTGTTAAAGTGAAATATTTTATAGTACTTTGCCATAAGATAACACTTGAGGCAATACCTGATGCAGCCAAAGTGCTTTGTATTCCAAACTGTGTCAGTTTTTCCCTAGGATCTGGTTATTCCAACCAAGATATACTTGTCATCTTTTTCAACAACTTATAAAAGATAAGATACAATCATTGGAAGCAAAATACCAGGGGAGATCCATACTCCTTTTTCAGAAAACATAGCTCAAACACATCTATTTTTCTGTAACTGTTAATGATTTTACCTGGTTTTATATATACCAGTGCCTCAATAATACCTTTTGCACCCAATAATCTTCACCTAAAATTTTTAATACATTTTCAAAATGGAAATTGTGGCACATACCGTGAATATACTGGCTCTAAAATAATTAAAGGTACTAGTTAGTTAGTGAAGGTATTCTTACATAGGTCACATATTTCCTTACATTGGAAATATGAGCATTTCATGAAAAGTCAAAAGACTTCTTTGGATAATTAAATTAGATATAGCTACAGAAACTTCTGAGAAGTATCATAAACTGCATAAATTTCTGTGAATATTACTTCACTATTTTTGAACCACAAGGGACAACATTTTATTGGTCTGATTTGAAATACCATGTGAAACAATCTTCAGGAACAGTCAAAACAAGTTTCCAAGTTCTAAGATGATTACTAAAGGAAATTTATTAGAATATTACTAAAAGGAGTTCATTAGAAGATTGCTCAAGGAGTTCTATCGAGATGTTCTAATGCTTGAAAGGAGAGAAAACATCTTAAGAAAATTCAAGACAAAGGCTATATTAATTTTTCAATGCAGCAACACCTCATTAAATTTTATTATCATAACAGATGATAGCTTAGTTGCCCCATTTTCTGGCGAAAAGCTGTCAATCAAATTATATAGCTTGTGTGTCCCAGGTATCATTTCTGAAAAGAGAGCTGGTATACAATCATTCATGTTTACAATTCCATCCTGTACTTCAAAATTCAAATAAAATATTCTCTAGACATGGCTTGAAAAATATAAAAGTGTATATAAATAACAACAGGTGACCTTGTCAATAATCATATAATAATGACTGCAACTATGCAGTACTCAAGAAAAACAGGTAGTACTCATTTGGCTCTCGACAACTTAACAAACTAGGTACTATTGTTACCTTTGTTTGACTGATGAGAAGATTGGGTCTCAAAAAGTTTATGTAATTTGTCTGAACTCCTATAGAGAGTAAGGGCTAAATCAAAGATTGGACCTCAGGCAGTCTGGTTTATATATTGTTAATATAAACAGTGAAAGTGGCTGATAATTCTAACTGGAGGTTCTATGGAAAACACAATTATTATCTGTAAAGTTATACCTATACATTATGTTCAACTCAATAGACAATGCTGCCTTAAAAAGACAAAAGAGAGCCTAATAATAATAAAACTCAAATTGACTGATGAGATCAATTTCTATAAATTAGGTCAACTTAAAAAGAAGGGCTCATGTTTGCTTAATTTGTCAACTCCACATAAAATTTTCAGATATATAAAACATAAATCTATGTTGAGTGATGACAATAGAGATGGGAATCCAAACTAATTAATGTGTGTTTAGGAACTACCACATGCCTGGCAATAACTTTTACAATTAGGAAGGTATTTTTGGAAAACAGAAATATGCAAAATTTCAAGAATATATAATTTGCAGTCGGAGGAAGATAGCAGAGGAGAAGCTGGATGTTAAACAAGCTCTGGCATAGAAAGCAGTTTTAGTGTTCCAGTGAACAGTGCTAGGCCAGAGAATTACACCAAGTGTGCCATCAGAGTGCAGAGAGTTTGGCCAGAGAGGAAAAATCCAGGCAAGGAGGTAGATCTGAGCACGTGCCATTAGTCGCAGCTGGCGTGGCAGTGGCAGCTGTAGCGGTGGCAGCAGAGACTAGAGCCCTCTTACCTACAACTGAGAGAGTGCAGAACAAAGGCGCCAGACCCAGCAGGTGAGCAGATTCTACTCAACACCAGCAAGAACTGACAAGGAGCAGATATCTTCATCCTGCAGATCGCAGACCAGAGGCAACCCAGGAACCAAGAGTCAAGTGTGAGTAGAACCCTGACATCCTCACTCCCACTCAGAGAGCAGAGGAGGGAAGGCCACACCTCCCCCCACACCACTGGAGATCTCCACCTTTGATACTGACAAAGGCCATGCTGAACATCTAGCACAACCTCAGGACTTGGAAGAAAACAAGAGTCATTTAGCAAGTCACTGGAGCCGGACCTGACCTGCCAGGCTCAGCTTCACCCAGGGGAAAGTCACCCTTCTCAGGCAATTGAAGCTCTGTCCCCAAGGACTGACTTTCTTCACTGGATAAACAGAGCCAGAGGCTGCCCCTCCCTAAAGCAACCTTGAAAATCAATTTAAATTCAGTAAACATAAACCCTGAGAATGGCTCCAGGCTGGGCTCTGTGAGTGGCTCAGAAGCTAACCCCTCAGGGAAAAGCTTCTATCTGCTAAAAGGCCTCAAATCTACCCAGAACCTGGCCTCATCACAGCATCTCCAAACTAGAGCAAATAGCCATCTCCCTCTTTTGTGATACTCAAAGCAGATCTCCCTCCCACTGAAGTAGCCTGGGAGGAGGATCACAAAATCCTGGGTAAAGCAAAGCTTTTTTCTCCCTGCTCTAACAAACTGACTTAAGAAACCAATCAAGCCACAGGAAAAGGAAACACCACAAGCAGACCAGAGACTCCACCAAGAGACTGGTTAGGACACCAGGGAGATACAGGATCTTCCAATAAGCTTACCCCACACTTCCCCCAAAAAATCAAAGAATTCTTTATTTGTACCTTTTTTTAGTTTTTATTTCTTAAAAAAATTCTATTAATCTTTTCTTTTTCCTCGTATAATGTTTATTTTAGATGTAAATGCATGTGTGTAATTTTTAAGTTTCTACTGACCTTTTGGTCTTTTTATTTTTTTCTTTTTCTTTTCCTTTCTCATTTTTTTCATTTTTTTCTTCTGTTTCTTACTTTTTTGTGAGACTTAATGGCTGTTATACTCAACGTCAGATATATACCTGTCATCGATTATTAGACCTTATCCCCCATTGTGTACACACTTAATCCAGAAATTTATTACTCAATTCAAAACCTCTTAGGGTTAAATTCTTTCATAGCAGTATTATCTCTTTATACCTACATAATTTTTTAAGAATTTTTATTGTTTAGTTTTTCATGTCTGCTTTCTATCCTTCCGTTATTCTCATCCTGTCCTTCTCTATCACTTCTTTCACCTGGCGTAATTTTTAAGTGCTTCACTTTTTAACTATAAATTTTTGTTTTTCCATTTTTTCATTTTTCATTTTTTATATCTTTCCCATCATTCTTTACAATCCATTTCCCTCTCTGAGATTAGGACTTGGTTAAAATAACTTTCCTTTTAGCTCTCAGCATCCCTCCAATCCTATTTTCCCCACATTTCTCCCTAAACCTAATAATTTCTTGTTTGCCTAATTCTTCTTTGCTGTTCTTACCCATTAATACATAGTTGTTTGATGTTGAGTATATTGTATCTGTTGAACTAGATTATATCTGAAGCCTTTTGACTGTACAACTACAGAACTTTGGTTGATGCTTGCCTTATAGTGTGCTAGCACAAAACTAGTGTTACTTTCATACCAAATGGGCAAAACAAGCCAGAAAAACACAAGAAAAATGGCAAGTCCGGGTACCTCAACTCACATTCATGATAATCAGTTGACAGAACAGATAATGAATAATCCAGAGGAGAGTTCCCAAAAAGCTCTACAAATATTACTAGTAAACATAGTGAATGAAAAAATTGAAAACCTGCAAAGACGCAGTATGAGCGTGATAGGGAAAGAGAGGAGGAAAACCAAAGATAAATACAAGAATCTCATGAGTGTGAGAAAGCTACTCAAAGATTGATACAGGAATTGAGTGAGCAAGAGGAGAACACCCAAAGAGAAGGAAAAGAATTGCATGAGTAGGCAGAGAACAGAAAAAGAGAAAGTCGGGAATTGCATGAGCAGTCTGCGAACAGTCAAAGAGAACTACAGGAATTGCGTGAACGTGAGGAAGTTAATCAAAGAGTAATACAGGAATTACGAGAGCAGGATGAGAATAGATAAAGATCAATAGAGGCATTCATGGAACCCATAAACAGACAGCTGAAAGAATTCAGGGAGACCACAAAGGGATTGCTGAATGGAATCCGAGAGGAAGAATGGATGTCCAAGGAAACCATTATCAATCAACTAAGTGATTTGAGAATAAACGCTGAACACCAAATTAAAGAAGTAAAAACGTTCATACAAGATCTAAAACAAAGCTCCAACAAAGAATTAGAAGTCATTAAAGACAACCAATTAGAAAGAAAATATATAAAAAACAAAGCAGAAAGTCTTGACAGTAGATTAGACCATGCAGAAGAGTGCATCTCCAGGACTGAAGAAAGCCAAGATATCCTAGAGAAAGAACATACAAGACAAATCTAAGGAATATGATAGATCTATTCAACACTAGGAAGACACCATCAGAAGGCCTAATCTCAGGATAATGGGTGTGGAAGAGCACCTAGAGACAGAAGTTAATGGCTTAGGAAATTTGTTTAACATGATAGCAGAGAACTTCTGAAACATGAAAAAAGATAGGCCTATTCAGATACAAGAAGCTTTTAGAACCCCAAATAGACCAGACCAGGACAGTACATCCTTCAGTCACATTATAATCTGCAAAGGATCAATTCAGACCAAAGACAAGATGCTTAAAGTTGTCAAGGAGAAAAGATCAATCACCTAAAAAGGGAAACCACTTAGAATCACCTCAGATTTCTCAGCAGAGACAATCAAAGCAAGAAGATCCTGGAATGATGTATGCCATGCCCTAAAGACAAAGACAAACAACTATCATCCAAGAATGTTGTACCCAACTAAACTCTCCTTCATAATCGAAGGTCAAATAAAAAACTCCCCTAGCAAAGAAAAACTGAAACAACGTATCTCCACCAAACCAGTCCTACAAAAGGTACTTAAAGATGTCCTACACATAGAAAACCAACAAGACCAAAATTGAGAATCCAAGACCCATAGGAAGAACCCAGTTGCTGTATCCTCCAAGAAGGTGGATAAAATGGCAGGAACACCCAAATACCTCTCAGTCCTATCTCTCAACTTTAATGGACTTAAGTCTTCAATGAATTGACATGGACTGTTTAATTGAATTAATAAGCAAGATCCTTCTATCTGTTGTATTCAGAAGTCACACCTTGCCCATAAAAATAAACACATTTTGAAAATGAAAGGCTGGAACAAATCTACCAAGCAAATGGCTCCCATAAACAGGCTGGAGTTGCAATCTTAATATCAGATAAAATAGACTTCAAATTAAAATTAGTGAGTAGAGCTAAAGAAGGTCACTACATACTAATTAAGAGATCTCTCCTTCTGGAGGATATTACCATTCTAAATATCTATTTGCCAAACAACAGAGCATCCAAATTTATCCAAGAAAGACTAATTCGCCTCAAATCTCACATAGATCCAAAGACATTCATTGATGGGGTGTTTAACACACCACTTTCCCCACTATGTAAATCAACTTGGCAAAAACTCAACAGAGAAACCGCATATCTAAACAACTGCATTGATCAAATAGATTTAACAGACATCTACCAAATATTTCACCCAACATCATCAGAATACACGTTTTTCTCAGCAGCAGAGGAACATTTTCAAAAATAGACCATAGTTTTGGTAACAAAGCAAAATTGTCCAAATTCAGAAAAATTAAAGTTCTACCATGTATTCTCTCAGGCCACAAGGGAATAAAATTAGAACTCAACACCAAAATCCAAGAAAGAAAGTCCTGTAACACATGTAGGCTGAACAACAGACTTTTGAATCACCATTGAGTCATGGAAGAGATTAGAAAGGACATTCAAACGTTCATGATATTCAATAAAAATCAACACACAAATTACCAGCTCCTCTGGGACACAGCAAAGGCAGTACTCAGAGGCAAGTTTATAGCTCTGAGTTCCTACATCAACAAATTGGAGATATTGGAAACCAACAATTTAATGAGACAACTGAACCACCTTGAAAAAGAGCAGCAAGATAAACCCCAATCCAGTAGATGGAAAAAATAATTAAAATTAAATCAGTATTAAATGAATTAGAATCCAAAGAAAAGAAAGGAACAACAAAACAGTTTGTTATTCGAAAAAATTAACAAAATTGAAAGACCCTTAGCAAATCTCATCAGAAAAATAAAGGAACACACCCAAATAAATAAACTCAGAAATGAGAATGGAAACATCACCATGGAAACAACCAAGATTCAGAACATTATAAGGGAATACTTCTCAAACCTTTATGCTAATACGTTTGAGAACTTGGCAGAAATGGATCATTTCCTAGCAAATATGGACATGCCGAAACTAAACCAAGATGAATTAAACCATCTTAACAGGCCCATATCAAGCATTAAAATAGAAACAGCAATAAGAGACCTCCCATCTAAGAAAAGCCCAGGACCAGATGGATTTACAGTGGAATTCTACAAGGCCTTCAAAACAGAGCTCAAACCAATACTCCTCCAGCTCTTCAATGAAATTGAAAGAGAAAGCTCACTACCGAACACATTCTATGAAGCCATCATAATCCTCATCCCCAAACCAGGCAGGGACTCATCAAAGAAAGAGAACTATAGACCCATGTCTTTGATGAATATTGATGCAAAACTTCTCTACAAAATTATTTGGCCAATCTACTTCAACAATTCATCCAAAAAAATCATCCAACGTGATCAAACGGGATTCATTTCAGAGATGAAAAGCTGGTTCACTATATGCAAATCAATTAATATAATTCAACACATCAACAAGAGCAATGATAAGAACCACGTAATTACCTCAATAGATGTAGAGAAAGCATTTGACAAGATCCAACACCCCTTTATGATGAAGGTTCTGGAAAAATTAGGAATCCATGTAACATTCCTCAATACAAGAAAGATTGTTCAAAACAGAAGATAGAAAATGGCAAAAACTCCCATGCTCCTGGATTGGAAAGAACAACATCGTGAAAATGGCAATACTGGAGGAATATCAATACCAAATTTCAAACCCTACTATAAAGCCATAGTAATCAAAACAGCTTGGTACTGGCACAAGAACAGATCTCACGACAATGGAATAGAATTTAAAACACAGAAATGAACCTACAGACCTATAGCCATCTAATCTTCGAGAAAGGAGCTAACAAAATGGAATGGAAGAATGACAGCCTCTTCAGTAAATGATGATTGTGAAATTGGTTAATTATTGTAGAAAACTAAGCTAGATCCTTATATATCACCCTGAACCAGAATCCACTCCAAATGGATCAAAGACCTCGGAGTCAAAGCAGACACTCTGAAAACATTACAGGATGGAATACGAGAAACCCCAGGTCTCCTTGGTGCAGGCCGAAATTTTCTTAATAGTGACACAGAAACACAATAAATCAAAGAAAGATTGGACAAATGGGCTTGCATGAAGTTGCAGAGCTTCTGTATGGCAAAGGACATAACCGGCAAGATGAATAGAAAGCCCACAGATTGGGAGAAGATCTTCACTAACCATACAACAGACAAGGGTCTCATATCTAAAATATACTTGGAACTTAAAAAATTAAATCCCCCAACAACAAATCCTCAAAGAAACAACTGCCCAATAAATAAGTGGGCTAAAGACTTAAAGAGAAACTTCTCTGAAGA
>NW_012267296.1:179210-228507 GCF_000151885.1 Dipodomys ordii
AACTCTAATAACAACAGATGCTGGAGGGGATGTGGACAGAAGGGAACCTTACTGCATTGTTGGTGGGAGTGTAAACTTGTTCCACCACTTTGGAAAGTAGTATGGAGGTTCCTCAAAAGAAACCACATAGAGCTCCCCTATGACGCTGCAATCCCACTTTTGGGCGTTTACCCAAATCTTTACAAACAAGACCACACTGAAGCTACCAGCACAACGATATTTATAGCATTATTTACTATAGCTAAGATATGGAACCAACCCAGATTCCTCTCAATAGATGAATGGATCAAGAAAATGTGATATATATATATATATATGTATATATATATATATGTATATATATGTATATATATATGTATATATATATATACATATATATATATAATGGAAAATGGAATTCTTTACCTCCATCAGAAAGAATGACATAGCCCCATTTGTTAGGAAATGGAAAAACTTGGGGACCGCGAGTGGCTGCTGGTGAGGAGGGGGTGGAAGGCAGGGGTGGGGCGGGAAATAGACTTGGCTCTGGCTCGATGCTGCTGGTTGCCTTTTCCTCAGCGCTGTAGCGTTGGGCCTCCCGATGAGTGCCATGGACTAAGAGATTGTGTCGGAGAAGCAAGCAGAAGAGAGCCACCGGCAGGACAGCGCTAACCTACTCATCTTCATCCTGCTGCTCACCCTCACCATTCTGACGATCTGGCTCTTCAAGCACTGACGGGCTCGCTTCCTGCATGAAACTGGCCTGGCTATGATTTATGGGTGAAAATAATAACCTTATTCCTGTAGAACCCAAGCAAAGGAAAAACCTGCAAGTGAAATAGACCACAGAAGGTGCAGAGTATTTGAAATGACTGATCTTACTGTACTGTGCCTGTGATAATCTGATTTGGATATGTCTGATTGACCCTTCCAAGTCAGGCTTATGGAAATAAGGATGAGGAAGAGTTATGGTTCTTCCAGCAACATGGCCTGGTACCATATGATAATGTGAACAATTCAGCCAAGCCAATTGACAAGCATCAAGCATATGATGTATGTGTGACTGGATTTTGACATGAGGTTATTGGCTGGTTTTGGTGTCCACAGCTTGGATTCTTGTGTATCAATATGATTTCTTCTTGAGGTTATTTATTTCTATTTTTTCAGTGGCAGGGTGAGAAAGGTAAACCAAAGCTCAGCACAGGCATTTTGAGCCATACTTGAGGGGAAAAGAAGCTACATATTGATGTCTGTCTTGCTCAGTATGTGAGGACATGCTGATGAGGGAAGACAAACCATCCTGTCTGTGCAGTTCCATGGAACAGTCTTAAATTGTTGAACTTGCTGAGGTTTTTCTCTGAGACATGCAGAGAGGTAGGCGAAGCTTTGGCACAAAAAGGCAGTTCTTCTTGTAGTCCCATCCCCCACTTCTTTCCAATAAATCCATACTTCTAAAATGTTTATGGATCTCAGGAAAATGCATGAGCTTGAGCTTCTTTACCATTTGTAAGGTAATACAATTCTAAGCCTGTGTGTAAAATATCTTTGCTCACCATTAGTTCCTGGTTTTCAGACATATTAGGAGGTTCTTTCATTTCTTTTTTTTTGCATTTTATAGTGTTCCCAAAAGCAAATTGTCTAGATAAGGTATACATTTGCTTCTTTGGTGGTTTGTGATTTGTTTACTATTGCCAACAAACATTTACTGACTCATCTACTATGTATTATGCACATAAAATACAAAAAAGTATAGGAATTCTGTCTAATGGAAATTGTAAATAATTGTTAAAATGGTACTGTAGATTGAGTTAAATATAATTGAGTATTATGGTGTTTTAATAAGGTAACTGATTGCAGATACCTCTTTCTTATGGAGAGATAATGTGATGTGATATTAAAGTTACAAAACTGTAGACCAGAGGTCAGCAATTTTTTTCTGCAAAGGGGCAGATACTACAGCTTCTGGATTTTATATGCCATATAGATTTTCATGTCTACATTTTATTTTATTTTGATAATCTTTTAATAATGTAAACAAAATGTTCTTTTCTCAGGCCATGTAAGAACTAAGGGCTGTAGTGCAAGTCCCTATAGATTTGGACCTGGATTCCTGTGCCAATAGCTATGTGTGATTTTAGGCAAGTATTCTCTTCTTTTTCTATTGTCTATATTGGGGATACTGATTTTAGGATTATTGTGAAGATGGAATGCTTTCAGCCTAGTACTTAATTCCTAAGTAAATGCTCAATAAACAATAGCAGTACTGTTATTACTGCTGCCACAGCATTTTGTCAGGTTAGGCTCAGAACAATTATTTTAACTGCTCAATCAACTGAACTGTCAAAACAACATTAAAAAAATCAAATAGAGACTTTGAAGAAAAGAAAAAGAAATGTAAAAACTTGGAAAAAATTGTATCAAGTGAAGTAAGACAGGCCCAGAGAAACATAGGTCCCATGGTTTCCCTTATTTGCAATATCTAATATATGTCTGAGTCAAGCAGAAAAGGTCAGATAAGATGATGTTAGGGAAATGAACCCTAAGATATGTATTTAAATGTGTTTTTTTTTCTTTCATGCCATTGTTTCTAACACATTTATAAGATTATTTCTTTGTTGCTTTGTATGTCCCTCCCCCACAGTATAAACCCTGCATTCACTGTATTTGATGTCGGTATAATTTGTGGAGGGGAAGAGGGAAAAACAAGTCATTTATATAAGGATACAGGGTGGACCGGTTGCAACAAAGAGAAGTACAGGTTGTCATGTTGAAAACGAACTTGACAACTTTGGTGGATGAGAGGAGAATTGGGTGGGGGGATGGGGGGGCTGGGAAGGGATGGGAAGGGGAAACAAAGGAGGAGGCTACAATGCTTGATAAGAAATGTACTCATTGTCTTGCCCATGTAATTGTAACCCCTCCGTACAGTATTTTCACAATAAAAGAAGAAAAAAAAAAGAAATATACTCATTATCTTGCCATGTAATTGTAATCCTTCTATACAGTATTGCCACAATAAAAAATAAATAAAAAAAGAAAGGTTGTATATGACAAACCTACAACCAGCTTTATTCTTAATGGTGAAAAACTAAAGCCATTTCCTCTTAACTCAGGAATGAGACAAGGATGTCCACTCTCACCATTTCTCTTCAATTTAGTATTAGAAGCCTAGGTACAGCAATAAGACAAGATGAAAACATAAAAAGGATCTAAATAGGGAAAGATGAAGAAAACTGTCCCTCTTTTCAGATGACATGATCTTGTATTTAAAGAATCCCACAGACTCCACTCCAAAATTACTCAAGCTGATTCAAACCTTTCACAAAGTAGCAGGGTATAAAATTAACCCTCAAAAATCAATGGATTTTCTGTATGACAACAATGAGAAAAGCATGGCTGAAATCAGGAAAGCTACTTCATTTTTAATAACTCCACAAAAAATAAAATACCTAGGAATTAACTTAACCAAAGAATTGAAGGACCTCTTTGATCAACACTTTAAAAACTTGATGAAGGAAATCAATACATAACTTGGAAAGTGGCAAAACATCTCATGATACTTGATTGGAAGGATCAACATCATGAAAATTGTAATACTTCCCAAGGCTATCTACAAATTCAAAGCAATACCTATCAATATTCCAACCTCATTCTTCAAGGAAGCACAAGAGGCAATCCAAAAATTCATATGGAACAATAAAAGACCCCGAATAGCAAAAACGATCCTTAACAGAAAAAACAGTGCTGGAGGAATATCAATACCAAATTTCAAACTCTACTACAAAGCTGTAGTAATCAAAACAGCTTGGTACTGGCACAAGAACAGACCTCAGAATAATGGAGTAGAATTGAAAACCCATAAATGAAACTACAGACATATAGCCATCTAATATTTGATAAGGGAGCTAAAATAATAGAAAGGAAGAAAGACAGTCTCTTTAGTAAATGGTGCTGGCAAAATTGGTTAATCACTTGTAGAAAACTAAAGCTAGATCCTTATATATCACCCTGCACCAGAATCAACTCCAAATGGATCAAAGACCTCTGAGTCAAAGCAGACACTCTGAAAACAATGTAGTATGGAACAGGAGAAACCCTAGGTCTCCTTGGCACAGACCAAAATTTTCTTAATAGAGACCCAGAAACAAAATAAATCAAGGAAAGGTTGGACAAATGGGATTGCATGAAATTCCACAGCTTCTGCATGGCAAAGGACATAGCTAGCAAGATCAATAGAAAGCTCCAGGATTGGGAGAAGATCTTCACTAGTCATAAAACAGACAAGGGTCCCATATCTAAAATATATCTGGAACTCAAAAAATTAAATCCCCCAACAACCAATCCTCAAAGAAACAACTGCCCAATAAATAAGTGGGCTAAAGACTTAAAGAGAAACTTCTCTGAACAAGAAAGAAGGATGGCCAATAGACACATGAAGTAATGTTCAACCTCTCTAGCCATAAAAGAAATACAAATCAAAACAACATTGAGACACCACCTCACCCCAGTTAGAATGGCTATAATCAAGAACTGTAATAACAGATGCTGGAGGGATGTGGACAGAAGGGAACCTTACTTCATTGGTGGTAGTGTAAACTTGTTCCACCACTTTGGAAAGTAGTATGGAGGTTCCTCAAAAGACTCCACATAGAGCTCGCATATGACCCAGCATTCCCACTTTGGGGCATTTACCCAAATGATCACAAACAATACCATATTAAATCTACCAACACAACAATGTTCATTGCAGCATTATTTACCATAGCTAAGATATGGAACCAAACCAGTGCTCCTCAGTAGATGAATGGATCAAGAAAATATGGTATATGTATATGGAATTCTATGCCTCCATCAGAAAGAATGACATTGTCCCATTTGTTAGGAAATGGAAAGACTTGAAAAAATTTATATTCAGTGCAGTAAGCCAGGCCCAAAGTAACATAGGTTCCATGTTTTCTCTTATTTGCAATAACTAGTATATGTTTGAGACCAGCAGAAAAGGTCAGATAAGTTGTTATTAGGTGAAATTAACACCAAGATAAGTATTCAATTGTTTTTTTCTTTCTTGTGATTGTTTCTAATATATTTATAGGATGATTTCTTTGTTGCTTTGTTCAAATTTTTTCTTCTCTATTCACATTCACAAGAAAAAAATACTAATAGAGCATTGTAGTTATAATTAACATCAATGAAATAGAATATTCAAATCAGACTGAATTATAGGTAACTATCTAAAAAAATTCTCTTATAATACAAGTTACTTACTACTATTGTTGTTTCTTTTCATAAAAGTATATATTTCTTCCACTTACTTATACCAATAGGTTGTCCAAAAAGTTTAACATGACTCTCAAACAATAGCTGAGTACATTCTTGTTATGACTGATAAGAGACCAGAAACATGTGGATTTCTGTCTTCTTGCTTGCCTGTACTGGAGTGCAAGAAGTAAGGTCATATGTAAAGCAATGGGCGTTGTTAAAAAATGATACAGGGCTGAAGACATCACTAGAATCCCTACCTAACGTGTTTGAGGCCCTGAATTCAAACCACAGTACTGCCAATAAATAAATAATAAATAAATAAATAGAGTTAAGCCCAGGCATTGCCCAGAGTACAAAGCTGTATTGTGGCTTTGAAAATATTTGGAGTCTCAGAATTTTCCATCTTTATATTCTATTCCACATTAGATATGCCTAGTTTACAACTTACTTTCACCTGTTTATTTATTTTTATTTTTTAATTGTGAAAATCGCATACAGTTGGGTTACAATTACATGATCAAGGTAATGAGTACATTTCTTATCAAGCATTGTTGTCTCCTCCTTTGTTTCCCCTTCCCATCCCTTCCCATCTCCAGTCCCCTCACCTATTTATTGAAGCATTACCATCAGCAGTTGTCCTGTAGTTGTCACTATAGTATAAATACATAATGGTAATTGACATACTTTCACCTGGATTCTTCTTCATCTTCAGGGTATCTGTGTGTGTGTGTGTGTGTGTGTGTGTGTGTGTGTGTGTGTGTGTGTGTTTGCCAGTACTGGAGCTTGATGTCAGGTCTTTCACTTTTTGTGTGTGTGTATGTGTTCATGGCTTGTGTTCTACTACTGAAGCTGGGCTTCCAATCTGGCCTTTTGCTGGTTAATTGGAGATTAGAGGCTCCAGTTTTCTCTGACTGGAACAGTTATGAACCTAGATTCTTAGATCTCAGCCTCCTGGGCAACTAGGATTGGTTATATATGAGCCACCTGAACCTCCCTTTTTAATCTTTTTTACTAGTTGACTAAAACTGAACTAATCTGCACGATCAGTTGTATGAATTAGTAGTCTAAAGATTCCAAGGCACTTATTTGAATATTTAAAACTCACTACCTACTTAGTTTCCTCTATAAAAGAAGGTAATTTTAACCTTTAATCACTTGATAGACCTCAATATCACTGTACAGACTTTTAGGCACATCTGTAAGAGTGTTGACAAGCAGGCTTATCAAACCTTCTAATTTATTTGGCACAATTACTGTCAGAATGTGTCAGCATAAAAATTCTCACCAAGGAAATAACTATGATAACTTAAGGAAATAGAGGGCTGGAATGTGGCTTGGTGGCAAAGCGCTTGCCTATCAAGTGTATCAGCCTGGGTTTGATACCTAGTACGGAAAAACTAAAAGACAAAAACAACAACAACAACAAATACAAATACAGTTAAAAGAAACCAAACAAAAACATAGAGAAATATTTCTAAATAGCTAGGTATACTGGCACAGGACTGGCATCCCAGTTACTGAAGCAGTTGGGAATTTGACGTCAAACCTAGGCAAAGATAGGGGAACTCTGTCTCAAAACCTAAAACAAAAAATTGGCAAAGTGGTTGACCTCAGTCCTATGTTCCCAGTTTTTAAAAGTTAATAGTTGTAAAAGCATAGGCATCCTGAGACCTGAAACCAACATGTGTGCTCTGTAATTAAAAAGTTTTCAAATAATGTAAACCTGGCAACTGCACTAATCATATGAGATGGTCAATAAAATGAAAATGTTCTAATCTAGAGAAGACATTAAATTTATATTTTCAACGTGGGCTTTAGGTCATTATTAAGCGTGCTAAAACTAGAATATTAATAGGTATATGACTTTGGAGCCTTATGTATCTGCCACATTCTGGTTCTAACCACAAACTTTACCTGTCGTAGCCAATTCCCACTTGTTTTCTGCTCCCACATCTTCTGAACTCTCCGTTCTGAAGGTACTCAAGAAGTTGCTAAAAGAGCTAGAAAAAAATTCTTTTGTACTACGGATTGAATTCAGGGTCTTGTGCTTGCCGAGTTGGCCTACTACCACTTGAACTATTCCCAGCCATTTTTTGTTACTTATTTTGGGAATAGTGTCCCTTTAATTCTCAGCTCATGTTACTGTGAAGACCCATGCAAAGGACCATTCTGCAGCCCCTAGGAGTGTGAGATAGAAAGGGGGGCAAGGGGAGGCTTCGAAGCCTCACAAGCTAATTCTTATTATCAGCACTCATCTATTTTCTTCTTTCACTGTATCCAGTAGGTCTCTGGGAAGATTGTATTTTACTCTTTACCTCAAAGTCCACGGTCGACAAGATTAATATGGTGGACCACACTCATTTCTGGTCTGTTACCCTATGAAAGTTGTACACATTCTTAACGATTATTGGTCATTTGAATGAATACTTCTATCCAATCAGAAGCTTTGAAACTGGATTTGCTATTTAATCAATCAGGTGAAACATAATGGAAGCTCAAGATATTTTGCCAAGTACTCTTTAAGAGTCATAGTCTCTTTACAACACTGTTGCTCAAGGATATTTCACTAAGCTCAGGATTAAAATCTTGTAGTCTCTTTTAAGTGTACAGTTGTTTTTTTTAATACCAAATCAAGCATATCAGAATCATTATAAGTCGTAGTAATTTAAATTTTCTGAGTCAGAGATGTTGGTTAGAATAGAACGGGATCAAGCATATTTGAGATCCGGGGGTTGGATTCCTAGTCTGTCTCTCCCTCTACCCCTTACCCGTCTCCCTCTTTCTTCTCTCCCCCACTTCTCTCTCTTTCTTTTCCCTCCTTCTCCATTTGTCTCACACTCACATATTGGAAAAATTTCCACAGATGGTTACTGATAATTACACTGTAAAATCCTAAAACCATTACGATGGGGAAATTTTTATAACAAAAAAATAGGTAAGGCTGGGCGCTGGTGCTCACACCCTTAATCCTAGCTACTCAGGAGGCTGAGATCTGAGAGTTGTGGTTCAAAGCCAGCCCGGGGAGGAAAGTTTGTGAGACTCTTATCTCCAATAAACCACCACAAAACTGGAAGTGGTGCTGTGGCTCAAGTTGTACAGTGCTAGCCTTGAGCTGAAGAGCTGAGTGGCAGTGCCTAGGCAGGCCTAGAGTTCAAGCCCCTCGACCCAAAAAAAAAAAAAAGAAGAAGAAAAAAATATGTAAGAATCAGGGTGCAGATGTCTTGTGTCTATAATCCTAGGTACTCAGGATGGTGAAATCCATATTATTGTCAGATACCAGCCTAGTCAGAAAAGTCCACCAAATTCCATCTCCAAAATACCATTAGAGGCATCACTCAATTGATAGACTACAAGCCAAATATGAAGTGCTGCATTTGAACTCAAGTAGCATTAAACAACAAAAAAGAAAGAAATTAAAAAAGAAAAATTAAAGGAAAAAGAAAGATGCAAAAGAGTATAGACACGAATATCTATTTTCATCTAGTTCTTATATTGCCTAGAAATGAATAGATGATATCACGTACATGATCTGTCATGCTTTCATGTAGATATACATTTTCCTTCCATAAAGACACTACCCTTCCATCATTTTAGTAGTAAGAGGATTATGTAGCCTAATCCACAGTAGCTAAAATCAAAATGTCATACTAAAATTAGAGCACCACATCTGTCAATCTAGACCAGTCATATGAAGCACAGAGTTAAATCTTGGTACTACCAAAATATTAAACTAGATAGATGATTAAAAACAAACCATAGATTTGGAGAAAATATTTGCAAATCACAGATCTGCTAAAGGGCTTAAATCTATACTACCTGAAAATCTCTTTTGTTTGTAAACTACTGTGGACTGAACACTATATTATTATCATCATACTTACTAAATGTTGGTCATTGCTGATAGGTGATTAATGTTCTTTTGTGTATATTGATTTCAATTTTTTATTTCATTGGACTATTGTTAACAAAATTTATGGAAATTAAATAAAATTGATGTTCGCCAGGCGCTGGTGTGTCATACCTGTCACACCTGTAATCCTAGCTACTCAGAAGGCTGAGATCTGAGAATCGAGGTTCAAAGCCAGCCCAGGCAAGAAAGCGTGTGAGATTCTTATCACCAATAAATCACCAGGAAACTGGAAGTGGTGCTGTGGCTCTAGTGGTAGAGCACTCACCTTGAGCTGAAGAGCTAAACAACAGCCCCCAGGCCCAGAGTTCAAGCCCTACGGCCAAGAACAACAACAAAAATTATGTTCCCTATTGCACTAAATGCAAATTTGTAACACACTTCTTCAAAGTTTTTTCTAACCCCTTTCGTTCTCAAGTACCATTTAATTATGCTCCACATTGAACATTTTTTGTTAGATAAAGGAATAAAATCTATTTTATCTCACATATTAGTCCTGTTTTATGTCTTTCATATTGTCATCACTGATTTTAACACATGAATATATGCATATTTACATAATTGCTCCTTGGGTATTTTATACTTTGTGTTATTTTCTATATTTAATTATGAACAACTCCTAAGGCAACTTTCAAGTTTATCTGATATTTTTCTGTGTCCTCAAAGCAATTACTGCTTTGATGAATACATAGTAAAGAGTCATTAAATAAGTGTTGATTTCAATTAATTGTTCATTCATATATTAAATAACCTTAAGATCATGAGTACTCATTTTATGCTTAAAACTGAAATAAATGTTGTCAATGTAATAAAGAACATGATCTTCCCTATTAAGGAGCTTATCATCTATATAGACAATGGTTAAACCACACAAAACTTCTATTCAAATGATATTAAGAAGAAATATATTATAAAGAGGAAATGAAAACAAAAATTCAATTATCAGAAAAAGGGAGAACTAGAATGAGTTTTAAAAGAGAAGCATTTTTGTTAGGGAAATATATTTAGTAAGAAGGGCAGATATAAGAATTCAAAGATCATGTAGAGGATTTTGGAGAAAGCCAAGTTAAAAAATTGAGACCCTCAAGAGAAGGGCTAGGAATTCCTAATGAAAAATTAGTTTAAATGACTATTTGCTGAACACTAACATTGTCGGTGTTTCTTAGACATAGTGTGCATCTGCTGTGTTCTGAGCCACTAGACATTCATTTTCTCTGTCTCTTGGCACTCATTTTCTTTGTACAGTAGTCCAGTAAGAATATCACCAGAAGCCATAATTTTATTGTAGCCAAATAGCAAATAATTAGGTTGAAATTAACTTTAAGTTCTAGATGATCTGTTTTGACATTGTGATTAGACTATTCCAGCAACGTTCCCAGTTCTAGAGATATGAAGAAACCCTGATGTTTTTCCAATGAATTAAATTTTGTGTAAATTAATCAGAATCTGTTTCTGTGTCTTTTAAGTAGCTAGGAAGTCCTAATTAATATAGTTAACTACTCTTTACCACATTTTGTTGAGGATATATGACAATAATTTTGAGGGGCAGTCAGGTATAAAGTAGAAAATTATAAGTATGTCTAACTCTAGAAATTGAGTTCTATAAAATTACGTAGTGGAAGCTGTGGGACTTGGCCAAAATTTAAACTCATACTCTTTAAATTAGAGTTCTTTTCTTAACAATTATTAAGTTGCTGTCATAAACTGAGTTGTCACTGTAGATTTTCAAGAAGAATATATATGGCATAATGAAAATGGCATTTAAGAAAGGAGAATTTCCATTATCAAGGTGGAAGGGAAGCAAGAGAGCTTAAGTTAAAAAGTTAAGTGAAAGCTGGGTGCCGGTGGCTCACGCCTGTAATCCTAGCTACTCAGGAGGCTGAGATCTGAGGATCGCAGTTCAAAGCCAGCCTAGGCAGGAAAGTTCAGGAGACTCTTATCTCCAATAAACCTCTAGAAAACTAGAAGTGGTGCTGTGGCTCAAGCGGTAGAGCACTTGCCTTGAGCTGAAGAGCACAAGGACAGTGCCCAAGCCCAGAGTTCAAGCCCCACAACCGACAAAAAAAAAAAAAGAAAGAAAAAATGTTAAGTGAAGAGGAGGTAAATAATCTAAATGGAGATGACAGATATCTGAATAGTGAAATGACAGTTGAAAGTAAAAAAAGGAACAGTTACTAGACTACTCATTCAATCATCATAGCTCTCTTTTTGTAACGTGTGTCCTATTAATAGCTTTTGAGCAATATTTTGTAAGAATTTTGGTTCAGTATGGATGAGCTTTACTGAATTAAGTACAATCTCTTAGTAAACATATTGTAATTTAGAAGCAAACATACATCATTTTCATTTAAATTAAGTGAACATCATTTGGAAAAATCTGTGATTTGCCTAGTGATTTTATGATGCGTATAGTCTTCAGGTCATCACAAAAATCACAGAAAAAGGAGATCTCACAAACTATAGATAGGTATTTGTAGAATTGCTCTCTAATTTCCCCAAAAGGTTAATGTAAACTTTTAAGAAGAATAGTTATTTCTCTAATGACATTCATTTACCAAGAAAGAAAAATCTCTGTCTACCTACAAGTGAATTTCCCTTGCATAATAGCAAATCAAGTTAATAGGGAAAATATCCATTTCAAAGTGAAAGGAAATAAGCAGTTCAAATGAAAATAATTTTACACTACTTAAGACGGTGTACATAATGCGCATGTTCACCTGTCATCCCTACTACATAGGAAAGGTAAATAGAATCACAGTCCAGGTCAGCCAGGAAAAAAAAAGTGAGACCTTGTTCAAACAATAACTAAAGCAAAAAGGAGTGAAGGCATTGCTCAAATGCTAGAGTGCCTGCCTAAATAGCACTAGGTCCTGACCACAAACCCCACTACTGCAAAAAACAAAACTAAACAAAAAATACACTTCAGAATATTAAATACAAAATTACAGGTTTTCATTCCTTCTAATTATGTAAGTTTGGTGCATACATTGTTAGATATTTTACCATCTACATGGAAACAAAAACTGAGATTGTATAAATTACTTGTTAAATAGATAAGAGCATAGTAAAGATACTATGCAACATGTGCTTCTCAATTGATATTCTGTTCTATTATGTACATCTTTTGTACATACCTATGCCTATCTCTCTCTATATATACATACTATTTATGTTCTAAGTGAGGCAGATATGTCCTCCAGCTCTTGTTTTGTGTGTTTTGTCAACTAATTAAATGCTTTAAAACCTTTTATTGAGTAAAAGTATTGTTTTTGAAAGGGTATGGTGGCCCATATCTGTAATCTTATTTATGTGAAAAGGGAAAAGGTAGGAGGGTAGTGGTCTGAGGCCAACCCAGGCAATAACCATAAGTCTCTATCTGAAAATAATAAATTCAATAGAATAAATCCTGAAAAACCTAAAGAAAAAAAATTAAATGCTTATGTTGTGGAGTACTTATTTAGCAAGCCCAAGGCTCAAACTCCAAAGCCCAAGTACCACCAAAGTGAAGTATCTATTAAACAATAACAAAATTGGTGAAAAGCTAGGTTCAAGTGGCTCACACTTATAATCCTAAGTGTAATCAGGAAGACTGCAGTTTGAGGCCAGCCCAGGAAGAAAAGTTTGTAAGACTACTTTCTAAACAATAGCTTGGTGCAATGGTGAGCATCTGTCATCACAAGCTAAGTGGGAGGCAGAGATTGGGAGGATTACAGTGCCAAACCAACCCACAGAGAAGAGTCCACAAGACTCCCTTTCCATGTTGGGAAGCTGAATGCTGTTTCATGAAGCAGTGATTTTCACATAGTGGATACAATTGAGGTCAGTGATCTCAGTAATACAATAAGAGAAAATATGAGGTGAGCATTTAAAATTATATCAAAACACAGTACTCTAAATTTATTCAATATGTCCAAAGTAAAAAGCATCATGATTATAAATATCAAGAAAAAGGCTACAGTGTAATTAATTTGTATTTTTTATTTAATGATTTTGATAGTTTGAAACAATTCTATACTATTCTTTCATCATTTTTTTTCTTCTTTGTCAGTCATGGGGCTTGAACTCTGGGGCCTGGGAGCTGTCCCTCAGCTCTTCAGCTCAAGGAGTGCTCTCCCACTTGAGCCACAGTACAACGTCCTGTTTTCTGCTGGTTAACTGGAGATAAGATTAAATGGTTTTTCTTTCTTGCTATTATTTCCAACATATTTATAAGATGGTTTCTTTGTTGCTTTGCATGTCCTTCCCCCACCGTATAACCCCTGTTTTCACTGTATGTGATGTTGACATAATTTGTGGAGGAGAAGGGAAAAAAACAAATTGCTTAAATAGGGATACAGGTGGACCCATTGCAACAATGAGATGTACAAGACATTATGTAGAAAACTTTGGCAGGGGTCGGGGGATGGGAGGGCAGGGATGGTAAGGGGAAGCAAAGGAGGAGGCAACAATACTTGATAAGAAATGTACTCATTACCTTGCTCATGTAATTGTAACCCCTCTGTATGGTATTTTCACAATAAAAAAAAACTTATTAATAAAAAAAAGAAGAGTCTCATGGACTTTCCTGCCTAGGCTGGTTTGAATCGTGATTCTCAGATCTCAGCCTTCTGAGTAGCTAGGATTATAGATTATAGTCATGGCCACTGGCACCAGGCTGGCTCTACTTATAATGGAATATAAGCATAGATGAGAGGATGGGATAAACATTAAGGAGTAAATATGACCTAAGTATTAAATATGCATGTATGAAAATACCATAATGTAACCTCAACACATTGTTGAATATATATGTGCTAATAACATATGAGAAAAAAGAAATAGATTAGAAATACACATCAGATGCAGTGAGTTTGAAATTCAGATAATACATATTGTGTTATGTAGGACTGTTAAGAAGTTTTAAATTTCTTCAGGACAGAAGAAGGCTGTATATGGTGTTAAATATTACATTATATCTGGTTTGGTGCTTTACTTAAATGTAATTTTTTTCCTTTGAAGACAAGGCATTTTGTAGGCTGATAATTTCAAACAAGATGAATGTCTACTTGCCCTTAGAGCTTTCAAGACTAAATATTATTATTAATATGAAGTTGCCATTATTCATGAGCTGTCTATCCTCATAAAAATTAAAGTTGAAAAAATATTTGTCTATTTTTATATTTCTCTACTGCTCCCCAAATAGAAGTAAAAACTTATACTGGGGTGATAATTCTGGCAGTGATTTGTGATTACAAGAGAGATGACTTTATGCACAGTTTTCATAAATGAACAACATGAAAACCATTGATAAGTATCAAATATTCATTTTATGCACCATCATTAACCCCATTTCAGAAAGGAAAAACAGAGAAAATGAAAGTGAAATAAAGTGTCCAATATCTAATAGTATAATTAGGAGGAAATTCAAGTTCTAAGAACTTCCAAATGATCATTATTTCTGAAGAGTTCTGGGATATATATTTGTTTCCATCAGCAGAAATATCTGTATTATCATAAAGCTATTTTTCCTTAAAATATACATATTGCAATTAAATATATTTGAGTATTTCAATTGAATACTGACAGAAAATATCATTTAGTTTCACTCTCTTCAAATAAATTTCAAAATTTTAAATAGCTATTGAACTAAATGCCAAGCAATATGCTTCACTATCTAAAGTATTTGAACATTTCCTTTTTTTGGTATAAATAAAATCCAACCAAACTTGCAATTTATAAAGTATACTTTATTTGAATTTTCATGTAATTTCTTCAGATAGGTACTACAGTATAGTCAAAATCTTCTTGAGTATTCTTGTCAAAGTGTTCTATAGTATGCAGTTTTATATTTTTGAACAATATGCGCTTTGTTTTGGGTAGCATTAGGGTTTGAACTCAGGATCTTTTGCTTTGTAGGTAAACACTTTAAAACTTGACTCATGCCCAATCATGGGATTGCTGGTTCATATGGGAACTTTATGTTTAATCTTTTGAGAAACCACTATACTGCTTTCTAGAGTGGCTGAAAAATTTTACACTCCCACCAACAGTGTAGTAGTGTTCCTTTTTTGTCACATCCCGGCTGGTATCTCTTATTTTTAGATTTCTTGATTATAGCCATTCTAATTGGGGTGAGGTGGATTCTCGATGTTGTTTTGATTTGCATTTCTTTTATGGCCAGAGAAATTGAGCGTTTCTTCATTTGTCTATTAGCCATTCTTCTTTCCTCTTGAGAGAAGTCTCTCTTTAAGTCTTTAGCGCACTTATTAATCAGGCGGTTGTTTCTTTGAAGGTTTGGTTTTTGGGGATTTAGTTTTATTGAGCTCTAAGTATATTTTAGATATGAGGCCCTTGTCTGTTATACGGCTAGAGAAGATCTTCCAATCTATGGGATATCTATTTATCTTACTAGTAATGTCCTTTGCCATGCAGAAGCTCTGCAGTTTAATACAATCCCATTTATGCTACCTTTCTGGGTTATTATTGAATTTCAACTTGTGCCAAGGAGCCCTAGTATTTCCCCTATTCCTTCCTGTAATATATTCAGGGTATCTGCATGACCCCAAACAAGAACATACTAAAACAGCAGCACAATCATCTTCATTCCAGCATTATTTACCATTGGTAAAATATGGACTCAACCCCGATGCCCCTCAGTTGATGATCATTCAAGAAAATGTGGTATATGGATACAAATGGAATTCTATGCTTCCATTAGAAAGAATGACATTTCCCCATTCATGAGGAAATGGAAAGACTTGGAAAAATTTTCATTAAGCAACGTAAGCCAGGCACAAAGAAACATAGATTGCATGGTTTCCCTCATTTGTAATAACTCGATTACATTCATAGCAGATGATCCCAATAACCCAATCACTAGGTGCATATGACCATGTATAGTGAAGATATCAAAATGAACTCCAACAATTGGAAACAAGAGGTTTCTACCATGTACTGTTTACAGTTATTTTGCTTTACTTTCTCTATCTTTTGTTTTTTGACTTTTTTGCATGTTTTTTTGTCTTGTTTGCTAATGCTTTGTCTTGTCTATAAATTTATTTCATCCACTTAAAGAAAAGGGAATCACAAAGACAGCAGGACACGGATGAATTACTGCAATAACAATACTCTCTAGACACTAATTTGAAATGAACTTTACAACTTTGGGAAAAGAAGAGTGGGAAGGGAAAAGTGGGAGAAAATGAGGAAGGGGGTAACAGGGTCCAAAAAGAAATGTACTTGTTAACTTATTTATGTAACTGTAAACTCCCTGTTCATCAACTTTTACAATAAGGAAAAAAAAATTTAATGTCAGAAGATAAGTGACAATTTCCTAAAAGCTAATTATAAAACCTTGCTTTATATGTCCTATTTGACTAACTTCTGTCAACTGTTAATGCTCAAATTTTAAAATTATGCTTTCATTTATTCTGCTTATATGAATATCATGAAATGACAGAGGATAATCATTGTTCTGAGCTTTTCCAGTGAATGACTACTATATGGTAATGAAGGGATTATTAAAAAAAACTTGACACATTCCCTAGCCCGTTGTATTCTATTTACAATTTGAAAAGTAGTATTAGCAAAAATACAAAAACAAAATGAAACAAACAAAACAACAGCAAAAATAGCCTGGCATAGTTGCAGGCATCTGTTATCTCAGCTTACTTTAGGTGTGAAAATTAGGACAAGAGGGTTCAAGGCCAGTCAGGAAACAAACTTAGCAAGACCCATCTTAAGAAACAAATAGACATGATGGCCTGCAACTAATTATACAGAAGGCATAAGTACATGGATAAATGGATCATGGTCTGAAGACAGACATGGAATGAAACACAAGGCAATATTGCCCCATCAAAAAAATAAATAAACAAATAAATAAGCAAATAGTATTAGGTTTTTTTTTCAAGTGGTAGAGTGCTTGCCTAGAAAGCTCAAAGCCCTTAGATAAAAACCTCAGTTACACACACACACACACACACACACACACACAAACACACACACAAAACTTGAATTAGATTAAACTGAAAAGCTCCTGATATTAAAAAAAACAGCAAAAGAAACAAACATCATAATAAACACTCAATGTATGAAATGAGAGAATACATGGTTCCTATAATGAGTTAATACATAAAAGACATAAACTCAAGGAGCCATTATTAAGAATAATAATTGGGATATTAAGTGGGCAAATGTCACAAATGGACATGTCTCAAAAGAGGACATCCAAATAGTTATCAAGTATATAGAAATGTGATATATTATTAACCATAAAGGTAAATCATTTACAAAATAATGATAAATAATGTCACATTTGTAAAATAACGAACATCAAAAAATAAAGATAAGTATGGGTTGGTATGGAAATAAGAATATGTAATCTTTTTTTTTTTTTGTTTGTTTGAACTCTGGGCCTGGGCGCTGTCCCTCAGCTCTTCAGCTCAAGGCGAGCACTCTACCACTTGAGCTACAGTGCCACTTCCAGTTTTCTGGTGGTTTATTGGAGATAGGAGTCTCAGTCTCTCCTGCCCGGGCTGGCTTTGAACCACGATCCTCAGATCTCAGCCTCCTGAGTAGCTAGGATTACAGGTGTGAGCCACCAGCGCCCAGCAAGAATATGTAATCTTTGTACACTGTTTCTTGGAGTGTAAATTGGTTCAGATATTTTCATAATTAGCATTTTGAATATATAAAAATATTCCCAGCTTCTTTACAACATTATTCACAGTAGGCAATATATTGAAATCAATTTAAATGCCCAAAATTCATGAGTACATGAAATATAGAAAAGAAATATATATATATATATATATATATATAAACACTTCATAAAGCAATGCTTGTCTTGAGTATACTAACAGACTCTGTGTTAATCAACACCTCATGTAAAAGCACAAACATTTAACTCTTCTGAAATACAAACTAATGAAACAAAGCTGTGGAAGAGATTTCTGTATACATATGATAAATAATCATATAATCTATTTATATGCACATTAAAACATGACATAAATTATTAAAATTATCCTTTAAGTAGAAGTTAAATGATATAAAAAAATTAAAGCATAAGTCAAGTACCAGTGGCTTACATCTGCAATCTAGAACTTCAGGAGGCTGAGATCTCAGGATCATGGTTTGAAGCCAGTCCAGGGCAGAAATGTCCATGAAACTTTACTCTAGCAAGCTACCAGAAAAGTCAGAACTGGAGCTGTGGCTCAAGTGTTAGAATGCTAGTGTTGAGTAAAAGAAACTCAGGGACAATGCTGAGGTCCTGAGCTCAAGCCCTAGGACTGGCACAATAAAGACTATTAGAAGAACCTGGGATAGTATATTGACAAAAAAAAAATCAGAGTACTGTGATTGGAAAAATCTCAGACTCTCAACCACTGTCATAAGCTAGGGAAACATACTTCCAATTGGAAACTTGCAATAATTCATTAATATTATTTTTGTATGAGTTTTTCTATTTTTATTCTCCATACATTCTCAATATCAGTGTGTGATTAAAAATTAATTCTTGAAAATGATTTAAAAATCCAAGAAATAACTTTAGAATGAAAACGGTAAAGGAGTCAGAGTAGAAGTTCTTTCTTTCTCTCTGTCTGTGGCTCTGTCTCTTCTCCCTTTCCCATCCCTTCCACCCCTCTACCTTCCTCTTTTCTCTCTCCTCTCTATCTATTATGATTGTAATTAGGATTGAACTCTCAGATGCACTATCACTTGAGCCTCCAACCGTTTTTCACTGATTAAGCTTCAGAGTCTCACTTTATGCCATGGCTAGCCTAGGTCATGTTTTATTCTTCCCAAAATCACTGGGGGTGACAGGTGCATACTACATTTCAATATGGAGCCTCATGAACTTTTATGTCTGTGCTAGTCTCAATATCCTACAATCTCTGCTTCCCAAGGATTACAAACTTGAACCATTGCACCCGGTCTTGAATAGGAGTATTATCTGTGAATCAAGTCCTCACTGCCTTAAAACCAAAGTCACTACCTTTTGGATCTCACTTGTGATGAATTTTTTCCTTAACTCATCAGGCTACTAAGTTATAAATAGAAAGTTTTCAAACAGAAAATAAACATATAAAAAGTCAGACTTTCTGCTAATCTAAGAAATTTAAAACCATCATATTGAGAAATTATTTGGGAGATAGTACATTAAAACATAAATAACAATATTGTTCATTCTTCATTATACTGTTCATCTTCTTTCTCTCCTATCTGCTTCCATACAGTCACACAGTTAAAATCAGTTTATATATACATTGTGTGTGTGTGTGTGTGTGTGTGTGTGTGTGTGTGTGTGTGTGTTTAGTGTTTCAGGTCTTGATTCTGAAAATGAACTCAAGCATTGTTATTGGCTCTGTGAACTTGGCTTATTTCAACGGAACAATTTCCACATCTATCCACTCCCCTGTAAATAACATAGGTATATTTTTGTGGCTGAGTTATATTTTGTGAAAAATTATATATTATAAAGTTATACATGTATACTAACACATATATATTCATTGGTTGTTGGATACTAGAGTTGATTCCAGAGTTCACCTATTATGAACAGAGATACAATAAATATAAATATATATGTATTTCTTTTATGTTTATGTAGATTGCAGGAGCTATGTTCCAAGAGTAATATGGCCAGGTCATACGGCAGATCTATTTGTTATTTTTTGAGAAACTTTTATTCTATTTTCTATAGTGGCTTCGCTAATAATTCTCACCAACAGTATATGAGGGTTCCTTTTCTCATATCCTTGCCGTCCATCATTTTGCACAAATTTATTTCACGATGGTATATCATATGTGCACATTTTCAATTCAGTCAGATTAACATCCTCTATTGCTTTCTTGCTCATTCCTGTCTGCTTTCACTGAGTTTCCTTATGTCCTCTTCATGTATAGATACAATGAATTTTGATATTATTCAGGACACATATTATACACATATAGAAATATCATGATGAAATTTTACTCATAGTACAAATACATGTTTATAAAATCTTTAACAACTATGAGAAGTGATTACTTTTGTTTCTTCGGTTACTTTCAATTACTCCCTTATATTTTTATATTTTATGTATTATCTGAGAGTTTTCAGTCAACGTATGTGTGTGTATGTGTGTGTGTGTGTGTGTGTGTGTGTGTGTGTGTGTGTGTGTGTGTGAGTCCTCGTGCTTGAACTCAGCACCTGGGTATTATTTCTGGGATTTTTTGCTCAAGGTTACCATTCTACAACTTGAGCCATATCTCTATTTCTGGCTTTGGGGTGGTTAATTATAGATAAGACTCTCATGGACATTCCTGCCTGGGCCAGCTTCAAACTTCAATACTAAAATTTCAGCCTCCTGTCTGTGCAGCTAGGATTACAGGCATGAGCCTCCTGCAATCATTTTTTTAAGCAACGAAAACTCATCTTTAATATTGCTGTGTTGTTGAAGTTAACTTGGATTTCGCAGGGAATTTGATGCCAGCCTCATCTGCATAGCAAGATCCTGCCTCAAAAGCTAAAAATAAAAAATAATAAAAGAAATGAAACCAAACAACATGCCCCCAAAACAAACAAAAAAAAACTAACTCATCAGTTATTTGCAGAAAAATACAGCCAGTAGAATAGAAAAATCTCAACTCAGTTAAGATGATAAGAAGAGGCATATATACATATATATATATATATATATATATATATATATGTTACCAAATAAATGATTTTATAAGAGTTAGCATACTAATAAAAACAACTTTTTTAAAAGTCTAACATTATGGATATAGGTCTTGCCTAGCATGTGCAAGGCTCTAGGTTCCATTTCTAGCACCATGAAACAAATGAACAAATCTAGATACCTAACTCACTGATAACTCAGAAATATTAATTCCTAGTGATACAAAGATAAATCTGAAAATGTAATAAAATACTATAAATTAATATAAAATATAAAAAAAATTATTTGAAATATGTCTGTCACTTTATCTGAAACTAAAAGGTTATACAAAATATTTATGGTCTCATTCCCTTGATTTTATTTAGGATATGTTTTGATTAAAATTTTAGAATGTATGGATATGCATCTAGCAATTATGTTTACCATTGTTCTTTCTTCCACTACCAATGTGCCTGGCATGTGACAGGTAGCATACATTAATTTAATGACTGAATAAATGACTCTTGTGTTTTGTAAGTTGTAATAAAGTTTATGTAGATCAGAAATATAAAATAATACAGAGATCACATGATTCCAGCATTCTCATTCACAGGAATTTATCTTATACCAATTTTTTAAAGTATATGATCTATTATAAATGGAAAACTTTATTTAGGACATGACAAGAGTATGCATGTAAGGAGAGAGATACTATGGAATATGATTAAATAAATTTAAGCAATTATTTTCAAAGACCATATATCTGTTTAAAAATAAGATGATCATTTCCATTAAAATAGTGATAATGAATTTATAAATTATCAATTTAAAATATTATATATTATATAAGTATATATAATTATATATAATATAAAACAGTGTTATCTAAGTGAGCAGGTGTATAAATACACAAGGAACATTCTGGTAGGAAATGCACCAAACTGGGAACAATGTTTATCATTCGCTTTTTAACTTTGTGTATTTTTATTATCACTAAATTTTGTATATTGAAATTTTATCTTTACAATTTTCATATACTTTCACAATTATAGATATTCAATAAATGCAAATTCATTTAAAAGTTAGTAAAGTGCTTTCTAACTTTTGAAAGTATTTGGTTAAATAATAAAACAGATATTCTCTAATCAAAGCAGTATAAAGTTTATCTTAATACATTTTAGACTATTACTAAATCATCTTTTATATTTTGATATACTATTTGTACTTGATGGTTAGGTTTAGATACTGAATGTGGTTAGGTTATTTTTCTACATTAGAAAACCAAATCACTTCTGTGGATTTTCTACTTTTATTTATAAAAATATCTAGATAACTAATTAAATCTCTAAAATCCTATATTGCCTGTGAATTTACATTCAAATACAAAGGGCAATTCTTGTGATTGAGAAAAATGGACTAAGTATGTTCCTTACCTTTCAATAGAAAGTAAACACTGGTTTTTTGGGTTGTACCAAGGGAGTTGTTCTGTAGCAGAAAGGAATCCTGTAAATAAAAGTAACAAATACCTGTTTTTAAACTTCACTTTGCAAAAGTTTTCATTTACGTATTTCTGTACTTCTAACTCATTCTTTAATATAAATAAAAAATACATTGGAAGGACATTAAAGGCAGATGATATCATATAAGTTAACAGATGATGCACTTTCATTAGCCAAATTTCCCCTCCCAACCTGCAGTTCGTGGAATTGAAACCTGCTGCACAAAAGTCTAAAACAAACCGTATACTTTTTAATAATACTACCTAACATTTGAATTCCCTTTTGTTTTAGCTAAAAGATTGTTATAAGCATTAAAAAGGGCTACGTGGCAATTTAGCAGCAAATTTGAAGTACATTCCAGCTGAAAAAGAGAAATATAATAAAAATGGTGTAACTGACTCACAGCAACATGGGTTCGCAAACCAGACTTGCCAAACATCACAGACAGCACTTATTTTTAAAAAGGCTACGTGGAATGCAATATGCCTGCTGTCTAGCCCCACCCCTTCTGCCAATAAACGACTCCCCCTTTATTTCCAGTGTAAAAATACATGCTCGTAGCATATTTAGAGAAAATAATTTTTAAAATATCATCCATAGTCACACTATACAATGACGACATTTACATTTTCATCCACATTTTTTCATAACATTTTTGTCAAGAGGCCGGTGAGCAATCAAACTGGAATTCAGAATAGGCGGTTAAGAAAAGGAAGACTTTCCTCATCTTCCCCTGTTAGGAAATATGGCTTGTATTTTTACCTCGAGTCTACGCTTTTTTTTCTTTGAATTATAAAACTATATAGAATGATGAAGGGGGTGGGGGAATCATCTTCCAGGGATGTATGCCTCAGACAGTACGGAGCATCTGGGAAGGTGGGAGGAGTCAGGCGCTACTTGTGTTTAGCCATTTGTTGGGTATAAGCTTTGTCAATCAACGTTGCCCAACAAATGAGGAACGAACTAAAGGCACACTGGGAACGAAATTACGGGGAGGTCTGACTGAGAGGGGCGAGGTGGGGGGCCTTGCGTTCTAAACTAAGAAGAGATCTCGGGGTCTCACACTGCGCCATTCCACTGCGTCACTCCTCGGTCCCCATCCGCTGCAGCCGACCGAGGCCTTGCTGCCCAGGCTCTCTCCCAGGCCTTCACCGCTGTTGCCACCTTCAGCGCTACAGCTACAAACCACTCCACCCTTGGCTGCTACCGCTGCTGCTGTCGCTACCGCCACCTCCTCTGCAGCCCCGGCCTCTGCCACACCGCCTAAGCATCCGTGAGTCATTTTCTTCCCATCTCTGGGCGCTAGGTTTCTGCTATAGTCATCACCTTAGGAGGTTTGCAGGTTGCAGCATGGCAGAAGCCGGTCTTAAAATAGTCACGGAACCTGCCAGCCAGGGGGCTGCTGAAGAAGAGATGGCTAGCTCTACTAGTGATTCTGGGGAAGAATCTGACAGCAGTAGCATTAGCAGCAGCACTACCTGCTGCAGCAGCAGTAGCAGCAGCGGCAGTGGCAGCAGCCGCAGCCTCTTGTACAGAAAGAAGAGGATACCTGAGCCTTCCAGAAGAGCACGCCGGGCTCCGTCAGGTACAAATTTCGTGGATAGGCTGCCGAAAGCTGTCAGAAATCGGGTGCAAGCGCTCAGAAATATTCAAGGTGAATGTGACAAGGTAGACGCTTTGTTTTTAAAGGCAATTCATGATCTTGAAAGGAAGTATGCTGAACTCAATAAGCCTCTATATGATCGGCGATTTCAAATCATCAACGCAGAATATGAGCCTACACAAGAAGAATGTGAATGGAATTCAGAGGATGAGGAGTTTAGTAGTGATGAGGAGGTGCAGGATGACACCCCTAGTGAAATGCCTCCCTTGGAGGGGGAGGAAGAAGAAACCCCTAAAGGTAGTGCTGAGGTGAAAAATGAAGAAAAAGAGGTTCCAAAAGAAATTCCTCATTCAGAGGCTGAAGAAAAAGATGTTCCTAAAGAAATTGCTGAGGTAAAGGTTGATGAAAAGGAACTTCTTGAAGAAATTGCTGAGACAAAACCTGAAGAAAAGGAACTTGAAGAAATTCTAGATTTAGTACCTGAAGACAAGGAAGTTCCTAAAGAAATTATGGATGAACAGGAAGTTACTAAAGAAACTGGCAAGGTAAATGCTGAAATAAAAGCTCATTCCTCTGATTGTATGGACGTAACTCCAGAAAAAGAAGAAAAGGAAGAAAAAGAGAAGGAGGAGGAAGAAGAGGAGAAGGAGGAGGAGGAGGAGGAGGAAAGGGGAGGAGGAAGAGGAGGAGGAGGAGAAAGAGTCCCTGAAGAAGCCTCCCAGTCAAAGGGAGAAAATAAAGAACAGTCTAAACTAATTGAATCTAAGGCCAGGGCTACAGTCAGAGAAGGTCATAAAAGTGTTCCTGACACTAGACCTAAAGAAAGAGTGAATCTTAAAAGAGCTCGAGAGGGAAAACCTGAAAAGGAAGAGCCCAAAGGCATTCCTAACTATTGGCTGACTGTTTTGAAAAATGTTGACAAACTTGGACCTATGATCCAGAAGCATGATGAGCCTATTTTGAAGTTCTTGCAAGATGTTAGCCTGAAGTTTTCACGACCTGGCCAGCCTATCAGTTACACCTTTGAATTTCATTTCCTACCCAATCCCTACTTCAGAAATGAGCTGCTGATAAAGACATACAAAATAAAGTCAAAACCAGATCACAATGATCCTTTCTTCTCTTGGGGATGGGAAATTGAAGATTGCAAAGGTTGCAAGATAGATTGGAGAAAAGGAAAGGATGTGACTATAACAATAACCAACAGTTGCACAACTGCTACTGGGGAAATTGAATTCCTGCCCAGAGTGGTTCCTAATGCATCATTCTTCAATTTCTTTAGTCCTCCTGAGATTCCTCAGATTGGAAAGCTGGAACCACGAGAAGATGCTATCCTAGATGAGGACTTTGAAATTGGTCAAATTTTGCATGACAATGTCATCTTGAAGTCAATTTATTATTTTACAGGAGAAGTCAAATGCTCCTACTATGGAGATGGCAGAGATTATGGAAATAGGAAATATCGGAAATAAAAGAGGCCAACTGAAAGATTTTTCAAGAGTCTTGCAAAATTGAAGCAAGCAAAAGTGAAGCAAGTTCTTTTTTTTTTTTTGGTGGGGGGGGGTCGGGTCGTGGGGTCTGAACTCTGGGTCTGGGCACTGTCTCTCAGCTCTTCAGCTCAAGGCTAGTGCTCTACTTGTGCCACAGCACCACTTAGGGCTTTTTTTCTTTTTACATATGTGGTGCTGAGGAATTGAACCCAGGGCCTCATTCACACAAGGCAAGTGCTCTACCACTGAGCCACCTTCCCAGCCCATGAAGCAAGTTCTTCTAGACTTAGTGGATAAAAACCTGCCCTATAATCAGAACACTATTACTACTTATAGTCTAGTGTTGTGTTTTCCTGGTAGATCAGTTTTTTTAAAGTTCTAAAAAAAATTATGTCTTAAAGTATCAGTTTATTTTATCTGTTGTGCTGCGATATTCTTCAAAATGTTATTATTGTTAATTATCTAAAGCATGTTGTTTGGTGCTAAAAAGTGATTTTTTGTGAAGTCTTTTGGACTTGTTCCTATTAAATTGGAGCTCTACAAATTGTAGAATTGTTGGAAATATTTGCTTGAAAAAACACAAAGTTCCTGAAGTTCCAACACAAGTGTTTCTTTTTTTCTTTTCCAGCCCAGAAATCTGAGAGTTTAAATCTGCTTGCACTAGCTGTGCCTTTATTAATTTGCTATAGATATACATTGCTATATTAACTAGGATAGTGCATTGTGAGATTTGATTGCTTCAAAATCTATATTTGTTTCAGAATGTCTGTGAAGACCATGTTAGATTTCTGTGAATCTGTTTATATAACATTGTGATCTGTAAATTTTATCAGAGTGAAGTTGGTATTTGCTTCTAAAGTATTAAGCTAATAGTATTTTTTAAAAGATAATTATTATGTATTATATTATTGAAAACTAAAGAAACCACATTTCCTTCTAATATGTTCTACTTTGCCTTTCACTGTCAGTAATTATATCATTGAATACTTTTTCATGTTCTTTTATTGCAACTTAAATAAATGTCAAATAAAGTGTGTCATGCTATAAATATCTAGCATTTTCTCCTAAGTATAAAAAGTACAGTGCTTATTCAGAGTAAAAGTTAAGGAACATTCTGGAAAAGGATAATTTAACAAAAGATTGCTATTATTAACATTTTTATGTATTTCTTAGGTCTTACTTCTGTTGTAAGATACTGAAGAGGAATGGGACAGGAGGAGTAGGAGAAGTGAGTAGAAAGAAGAAAGTGGAAGTTGAAGAGAGAGGGGAAGGGGGAAGAAGAAACACAGAGGAGTGTGGATGTAGGAGAGGGGAAAAGCAGTAGAGGATGATGGGGATTAAAAGCAATGGGAAAGAGAAGGCTCCTGGGGATGGGAGAGAGAGAGCAGTAGCAGGATCTCACCAAGAAAAGCTCTTTTTATAACCTGTTTCCCTGGGTCAGGGCCAACCCAGTATCTTGGCTTGGGAGAAGACTATACTACCATGACTCCTATTTTTCTTATAGGTGACACCATACTCTCACCAATTCAGTATTTTGCACCTGGTGCCCAAGTACTTAGAACCTGAAATTTGGCATTGAGACTAATAAGAGGATACTCTTTAAACTCAAAGTTTATTAAAAAGTTTAATGGAGGGGTTGGCATGAGACATAAAAATAGCGTAACATGTCACATTTTCCATTTCCAGCTACACATTTCCCCTCCAACACCTTACAGGGGAAAATTCTAACAGGAAGAAAGCAAGATTTGAAAATTTCTGTTCCCTAGGCTTGAAATTTCCTAATAATTCTCCCTGAGTCTACAATATAGCATTCATTATCTTGATTTTATTATTTGCTTTACAATAGGTCCCTCTCCCATGTATGTAGAATTAAAATCATAGCATCTGAAATATCATGTGTTTGGATCTTTAGGTGGTATATTAAAAAAAAAAACATCAGGAAGGAAATTTATTTATTTTAATAGTACCATTCACTGCACTTTTGAGAGCATCAATTCCATTTCTGAGATTTTTGCATCCACAAATATCTATAAAGCAGCTTTACTTATATGCCAAAGTCTCAATGAAGAAAAATATAATAAATATGGTTTAGCTGGTTCCTAACTTAGATATATAGAGTGCTAGCAGATATCACAGGCAGAAGAACCTGTAAAGCTGCATAGTTTGCAACAACTTTATTAACTCTTAGAATATTTATCAAAGTTTAGTACTTCCCCCTTTGTATTTTTCCATAATGCAGAACAGAAACACTGAAAGAGAATAACACCACACTAAGATATGACTTGATTTTGTAACATAGACCTTTTGCTTTATCTTTGGCTCAAATCGCAAAGCAAAATTCAAGATGTGTGTCTATAGAAGCTAATTGGATAGTTTCTTGCTGTTTTTATTTTATTTTATTATATTTTTATTGTAAAGATACTTTATCAAGGGGTTACAGTTACATGATTAAGGCAATGAGTGCATTTCCTCTTGAACATTGTTACCCCTCCTTTGTTTTTACCCAGCCATCCCTTCCCTCTCCACCTCACCAACTCCTCCCTTCCCCCCACCAAAGTTGTAAAGATCCTTTTTAACATTGTGTCATGTACATCTTATTGTTACAATGGGTCAGCCTATATTCTTGTTTCAGAATTTTGTTATTCCCCTTCCCCTCCCCCAAATTAGATAAATGCATGTACAAGATGCAGGGTACCAAAATCAAATTCAATGACAACAGGGGATGTACCATGGGGGGAAGAACATAGAAAAGAAACAAAAAAATCACATAGTAAATTAAAAACAAAGACAAAGAAAAACCTCTTGTATCCATATCTTTTTAAATACATTTTTACTGTAAAAATAGTGTACAGAGGGGTTTCAGTTACATGAATAAGGTAATGAGTACATTTCCTATTGAGCATTGTTACCTCCTCCTTTGTTTTTCCACTACCATCCCTTCTCTCCCCACTTGGCCAACTCCTCCCTTCCTCCCCCGCCCCACAAGTTGTAAAGTTCATTTTTCAACATAGTGTCTTGTAAATCTCATGGTTACAATGGGTCAACCTGTGTCCCTATTTAAGCATTTTGTTTTTTCCCTTCTCCTTCCCAAATTAATAAAATGTATATAAAAAATACAGGGCAACAGAATCAAATTCAGTGAAAACAGAGGCTATACATTGGGAGAGGAACATATCAAAGAAACAAAAAAATGACATAGTCCATTATAAGTATATTAAAAAACAATAGCAAGAAAGAAAAACCACTGTGTCCCTGTCTTGGGGTTCATTTTGCTTAACATCATCTTATATGGTGACAGATTTTTAATATATATTTACCTATATTTACTGTTATTGTAAAGGTTATGTACTGAGGGATTACAGTTTAATGAGTAAGTTAATGAGAACATTTCTTTTGAACAGTGTCTCCTCTTCCCTCATTTTCTTCCTGTTTTTTCCTCCAGACACACGTCCGAACAAGTTGTATAGTTCATTTTCAACATAGTATCTAGTGAGTAACAATGCTGCATTTGTTCATTCAGCCCCCACTTACAGAAAAATTATTCATATTGACTTACATCCAACACTTGTATTAGTAAAAGTGTGTATGCTTTCTCTTCCTTACTTATACAAAGTGATTAAACTCATTTTCCTTGCATTATCACATTATTATTTTATTATAGATCATTCTGACAATAAAATATGTTTCCTGTAGAAATTTGAAAGATATACTGAGTGGGAAAATAATTGAAAAGTTTACATGCAAAGACACCTACATTATATGAAAAAAGTAAATATATCTGTTTTATTAACATGGTAACTAGCATTCTATGCTTTCATTTTCTATTTATTGTATTTGGGGACTCATTCTTATCAATTTGTGTCATCATTCTTTTTACATTGAATTGATATACCATTATTTATTTTATCAATTTCTTATGGCATTTAGGCAATAGGAATCTTTTTCTCCGTAGTTGTTAGCACTGTCTTTTAAATAAGAAATCATGTTTTATGTCTTTTTATTCTGTATATATTTTTTTGTTTTTCCTTGCTAGGGTTAATTTTAATTTAGTCCATTTAGTTTTTTTTTTTCACACTGGAATTTTCCACTTTGGATTACAAAGATCGTACCACCCCAAAATAACTTTTTTTGTACAATAAGTTGATTTTATATGTTAAGATATTTCTATAATCTCTTTAAATAGCTACAGTCATTTAAAATTATTTTACTGTAAAGATGCTGTACAGAGGGATTACAATTACATGAGTAAGGTATAATGAGTACATTTCTTGTAGAACATTATTACCCCCCCTTTGATTTTTCTCCTACTATCCCTTCCCTCCCACATCTCCTCCACTCCTCCCTATCCCCAAGTTCTAACGTTCTTTTCTAACGTAGTGTCTTGTGACTATCATTGTTGCAATAGGTCATCCTGTGTCCTTGTTTCAACATTTTGTTATTCCCCTTTCCCTCTCCAAATTAGATAAATGTATGTACAAGATGTAGGGTACCAAAATCAAATACAATGACAACAGGGGATAGACCATAGGGGGAAGATCATACAAAGGAAACAAAAAATCACATAGCTTTACTTATTGATTTGATATTCCTGGAATGATTTTGATGTGAAGACCACAATGAGTGTAACAACTTTTTTTTTCCTGTTAAGAGGACTTGCATTTTTTACTTCAGTGACATTTTTGGATAGACAGTGCAATTAATTATTATTTATTACCTAATCACTTATATTTTTTTTGGGTCCGGTCATGGGGCCTGAACTCTGGGCCTGGGCACTGTCCCTCAGCTCTTCAGCTCAAGGCTAGCCCTCTACCACTTGAGCCACAGCGCCACTTCTGGCTTTTTTCTTTTTGCTTATGTGGTGCTGAGGAATCGAACCCAGGGCCTCTGGCATGCAAGGCATGCGCTCTACCACTGAGCCACCTTCCCAGCCCAATTACTTATATTTTAATACCAAATTCAGGTCTATATGGGTATTCTTTTTTGTACCAGCATAAATAATTTACAACATAACCTGACACATTTTAGTATCTGTTAACAATAATCACTGATAAAATTAATTTCTGAAAGTTTTCTGGGGGAAGATTTTACCTATTTTTCCTAAACACACTGCAGTATGAGCTTTTTTAGTTTCCCTCCTCTCTACCTATCAAAGTTTCTTGATATTGTGATTGTGGTCTTTGAATTTATAATTAAATTTACAGAGAATCAGTCTTCTTCTCCAAGGGCAAGGTATATTTTTCCCTTTAAATCAACTCCATTGTGTATGTATATGTTCCAGTACTGAGGCTTGAACTCAGAGCCTGGGCACCATCCATTACCTGTTCTCCTCAAAGCTGATGCTCTACCATTTGAGCCATAGTCCTCGTTCTGGCTACTTTTTTGGTCATTAATTGGATATAAGACTCTCAAGGACTTTGCTGCTTCAGCTAGCTTCAAACCATAATCCTCAGATCTCTGCTTCCTAAATAGCTAGCATCACAGGTGTGAGCCACTGGTGCCAGGCTAAATCAAGTTGTTTATGTTCTTCAGTAGGACATTTGAGTTTGTCCTAAATGTCTGGTGAATATCTTTTATATTTCTATTCCTCTGTTTTTTCATCTTGTCTGCCATTTGTTTATGTTATTGTTTCCTTCAATTGTCAAAATCATCTATGTTTTGGTCATTGTATCTTTTTTACAGATATGGATAGGGTACCTAAGGAAAGGCAAAGAATGAAGAGATGGGAAGAAATGAGCTTTATCATCTGAGAAGCTTCTACTCAGATTTGATTTATATCATTCTCTCTAAATTCTGCTGAAGATTATTTCTCCTTTCAATTTATGCAGTGTTCTCTCCATCTTGAACCATTATCATCACAAGCATTGGAGTGAGCTGTAGGTCATCAGGATTTCATTAAATGCTTTGAGTCAGGAAAGTTTTTTGATCTTTTGTGATCTTATTTGTGCTCTAATAAAACTAGAGCTATTTGTTTTTTGTCTCTTTCTTCAGTTTCATGGGAATACAGTCTCTGATTGCTCTTAGAAATGAAGATGATAGCCTGGTATAATTTCTCTTATACTTGAGCTCTCCTTAGGTGTTAACAGAGATGTCTCCCTAAGTGTCCATTCCTTGTTGCATTCACTGTCTGCCATAGCTCTAAATTAAATGATTGGGGCCTGCACAGTTAAGGGAAATTGCACAATGCCTGAGATATGGAAGCAAGTATCAACTGTGAGTTCCATATTACTTGTCAAAATTTCATTATAACTGAAATATAATCTTTTATTGTTGAACACAACAGGACATTTTCCATAGCCCCTGAACTTTGTTTCTATGTTTATATTTTACTGTTAACAACAGAGAAATGGGAAGAAAAAATTAAGAACTATTTCAAGATTGGAATGATGTATTTACAAACTCTTTGAGTTTGTAATTAAGGGACACAGGGATGGGTCAGTGATTGTTTGACATGTTTTAAAAATGAACCATTGGTCAGGAAGTCCATTTTGAAGAATTGCTTATAGAAGTTTAAGAAAACACAAGAAATTAAAAACAATTATGACATACAGGATGGTATGTATCTAAAATATTTTATAACATCCAGTAAAATATGAAGTTTGACAAAAGCAAGAACCTTTTTTTTAATATGTTCCATAAACTGTGACTACTATTTGCAACTTAAGCTAAAATGTCCCAATGTTCGATCTGCTGAAAACAGAATTGACAGAAACCTATCTTGTGTTAAGTGAAAACAGACCCTTTATTCCAGTAAAAATAAATAAATAAATAAAGACCCTAAGAATAAGGTACACTACTAGTAATCATGTACTTCTACATCAGATTTTAGTAAAACTCTTCAGTCTTGAATAGAAAGAGATAAAAGAGTGCACCAGGACAAATAAATCACTTTTTTACTATTTTGGTATTATTTTCTAAATTCACGGAAACCATTTGAATAAATGTGATATACATTGAAATATTAAAATAGATTTTTCACAGCATAATAATTGTATCAGTAAGGTGACAATAAGTTGTTTGAAAGTCTTTTGTGAAAAGTCTACCCTGCAACTTGTATATACATTTTTCTAATTTGGGGAGGAGAAGGGAAATAACAAAATTCTGAAATGATACAGGTTGACCCATTGCAACAATAAGAAGTACAAGACACTATGTTGAAAATGAAATTTGCAACTATGGGGAGGGGAGGGAGGAAGAGGTGGAGAGGGAAGGGGAAAAACAAAGGAAGGGGTAACAATGCTCAATAGGAAATGTATGCATTACATTACTGATGTAATTGTAACCCCTCTGTACAATATCTTTACAACAAAAATAAAATAAAAACGTCTACAGCTGCATTTATTAGGAAGTAGGGCTAGAGAAAGAATGTTATATTCCTTGTATAGAAGATGAATTTTGGGAAAATGAATCCTGACATTTTGTAATTTATAGTAAGGAAACAATCTCAAATTAGAAGATCGAAATTCATCAGAATTTTTCTTTAGCCTGTGAAAATCCCTGGCTGATTTCTTAAACTATAATTTTACAAATAAGTTTGATATTGTCTTTAGGTTTGTTTAGATTGTGCTATTAAGAATTCCCACAAAAACCCTGCAAATCAAATGTTATGAATTAAGCCACAAGTCTGAAGAAGCATTAAAGCGATAGTTTGACTTTTATTTCAATGTTTTTGTTTTTCTTTTATTTATTAGCACATTCATTATAGATATTAATGATGCTCAATATATCTCCATACATGCATGTAGCCCACATTGATCAGATACACTGATATCTCCTGCCCCAGCACCACACTTCCAAAACCCAAATATTTTTTAGCTTCCTTCTTCCTTCCATCCTTCCTTCCTCCCTTCTTTCCCTCCTCCCTCATTCACTTCTCTCACTTCTCTGTCTCTCTCAGTCTCTCCCTGTCTCTCTGTCTCTCTGTCTCTGTCTCTCTCTGTCTCTGTCTCTGTCTCTCTCTCTCATCTACCTGGTGTCCTGTAACAAAATTTTGAACAGCTCAAAATATTTTTATCTTATCAATATCTAAATAGGAAGTATATAAGTTTATTTGAAGCAGAGCAATTCTTTGCTATTATTATAGTTTAAATCACTGCAGTGTCCCTAATTTAAAAATCTTCCATGGTAACACAAAGTGTTCACATTAAGGCAGAGTTGAATCAAAGGGTTATAACTCAAGGCAGCTATCATATTTCCATCCACAAAAGAACATTATATTCTTTTTAAACAAATGGAAAATTCCATCCATATTTGCAGATTTTTATGTCTCCTGTTGCATTCTGTTTCGTTATACTTTTCTGAAGAAAACCTTGTATGTAAAGAAGTCCAGAAGAGAAGAATGAATACTATTTCTCATCCAATTTCAGGATCCACTTTGATATTCTTAGTTAAAGCCCATAGTAACATCATCCTAAGACCAAATGACAAACAGAGAAGAACACTTTTTCTAAAAGAAAAGATTAGGCTATTAAAATGAACATGGGCTGGGAATGTGGTTTAGTGGTAGAGTGTTTGCATAGCATGCATGAAGCCCTGGGTTTGATTCCTCAGTACCACATAAACATAAAAAGTCAGAAGTGGCACTATAGCTGAAGGGGTAGATTGCTAGCCTTAAGCAAAAGAAGCTGAGGGACAGTGCCTAGGCCCTGAGCTCAAGCCCAAGGAATGACACAAACAAAAAAAAACAAACAAAAATTAAAATGCTTTAGTTTTCTACAAATAGTTAACCAATTTTGCCAGCGCCATTTACGGAAGAGGCTGTCTTTCTTCCATTCTATTTTTTTTAGCTCCCTTATTGAGGATTAGATGGCTATAGATCTGTAGGTTCATTTTTGGGTTGTCAATTCTGTTCCATTGGTCCTGAGGTCTGTTCTTGAGCCAGTACCAAGCTGTTTTGATTAATATGGCTCTGTAGTAGAGTTTGAAATTTGGTATTGATATTCCTCCAGCACTGTTCTTTCTGTTAAGGATCATTTTTGCTATTCGGGGTCTTTTATTGTTCCATATGAATTTTTGGATTGCCTCTTCTTTTTCCTTGAAGAATGAGGTTGGATCAAAGACCTCAGAGTCAGCAGACTTTCTGAAAACATTGCAGGGTGTAATAAGGAAACCCTAGGTCTCCTTGGCACAGACCAAAATTTTCTTAATAGGGACCCAGAAACACAACAAATCAAAGAAAGGTTGGAAAAATGGGATTGCATGAAATTCCACAGCTTCTTCATGGCAAAGGACATAGCTAGCAAGATCAATAGAAAGCCTACGGATTGGGTGAAGATCTTCACTAGCCATACAACAGACAAGGGTCTCATATCTAAAATATACCTGGAACTCAAAAAATTAAATCCCCCAACACCAAATCCTCAAAGAAACAATTGACCAATAAAGAAGTGGACTAAAGTCTTAAAAAGTAACTTCTCTGAAGAGGAAAGAAGGATGACCAATACACACATGAAGAAATGCTCAAGCTCTCTAGCCATAAAAGAAATGCAAATCAAAACAACATTGAGATACCACCTCACCCCAGTTAGAATTTCTATAATCAAGAACTCTAGTAGTAACAGATGCTGGAGAGGATGTGGACAGAAGGGAACCTTACTGCATTGTTGGAGGGATTCTAAACTTGTTCCACCACTTTGGAAAGTAGTATGGAGGTTCCTCAAAAGACTTCACATAGAGCTCCCCTATGACCCAGCAATCCCACTTTTGGGCATTTACCCAAATGATCACAAACAAGACCATACTAATGCTACCAGCACAACTATGTTTATTGCAGCATTATATACCATAGCTAAGATACAGAACCAACCCAGATGCCCCTGAGTAGATGAATGGATCAAGAAAATGTGGTATATCTACACAATGGAATTCTATGCCTCCATCAGAAAGAATGACATTACCCCATTTGTTAGGAAATGGAAAGACTTGGAAAAAATTATATTAAGTGAAGTATGTCAGGCCCAAAGAAACATAGGTCCCATGGTTTCGCTTATTTGTAATAACTAGTATGTGTCTGAGACAAGCAGAAAAGGCCAGATAAGATGATTTTCGGTGAAATGAACCCCAAGATAAGTATTCAAATGTTTTTTTTTTCTTTCATGTGATTGTTTCTAACATATTTATAAGATGATTTCTTTGTTGTTTTGTATGTCCCTCCCACACAGTATAACCTGTGCTTTCACTGTATTTGATGTTGGTATAATATGTGGAGGGGAAGGGAAAATACACTTTTTTAAAAATAGTGATACAGGTGGACCCATTGCAACAATGAGATGTACAAGACGTTATGTCGAAAAACAAACTTTACAACTTTGGCGGGCGGGGGAAGGGTAACTAGGAGGGGGGAAGACGGGAAAGGATGGGAAGGGGAAACAAAGGAGGAGGCATCAATGCTTGATAAGAAATATACTCATTATCTTGCCCATGTAATGGTAACTCTTCTATACGTTATTTTCACAATAAAAAATAAATAAAATGCACATGAAAGATTAACAAATATGCAAAATCACCCAATTAACAATAAAAAATATGAAAAATAAAATGACAATGAGATTCTTCTATTCACTTGTTTGCTTATAAACTTAAATAACAAAATTCTATCAATGTTCAGTATTATAAATACAGTGGATTGTCACATAGTACAGATGTAAAGGTAATATAGTAATTAGTTTGGGAACTTGTATTCTTTGGCACTGTAAAAAAAAACAACTTTAGAGTTGGACATACTTCTTAATCTAGAAAATCTTAAGGGAATCTGTCCTAAAGAAATAGTAAGTGAAAACATCTACAATACTTTTATTTTAGTATTGCTTTTAAAATTGAAGTATCAGAAACAATTTAAATGTCCAACAATATGTCAGTTTCAAAGTTATGATTTATTTATATTTAATAAAATGAAAGTATTTAAAATAATAATGTAGAACCATGTTGACATTGGCAGATAAATAAATTGTTTAATGAAAAGGTCACAAAATATGTAAATGAATGCATATATGTGTGAATTATATAGCCCCCCAAAATGTTGATGTTGGTTTTTTTACATTTATAGAGGTTTATGTAATTTACGTTTGTGATTTTGTATATTCTAACTTTTGCATAATGTTTAGGACATTATGGGGAAAACAGGAGCATGTCAGAGTTGCAGCAGATATATGCATATTTGGGAGAAAATATTGTGGAGCTACAAAATCAGAAAAGCAGTATTGTGTAGGTGTGGCAGAAGTACACAGAGGAGCTCTGAAATCATGGAGAGTTGTATAAAAATGATTTATTAAAAGCATATATATATATACATATATATATATATATATATATATATATATATATATATACCAAGCACTGGTGGCTCACCCCTGTAATCCTAGCTTCTCAGGAGGATGAGATTGGAGCATAGGTCTTTAAAGCCAGCCTGAGTAAGAAAGTCCGTGAGACTCATCTCCAATTAACCATGAAAACAAAAACAAAAATACAAAAAGCAGAGTGTTACTGTGGCCCAAAGTGGTAGAGCATTAGCATTGAGCTAAAAAGCTCAGGGACAGTACTCAGGCCCATAGTTCAAGACCCATGAAAACACACACACACACACACACACACACACACACACACATAAAACATATATACAAATATTGTTCCCTTTACATTGAGAATCTTAAGAGAAAACATATATTCCAACAATGCTGACACTGACAGCATGTTAAAAACTATCCACTTCCTCATTTAATACATGATAAATCTGGGGCTCATTTCATCTAAATACTACTCTAAATTATACAACGGCTACTTAGAGGGAGATCCTTTGATAATGAGGCTTTCACTTTCAGTTGTCTTTCTGCAGGAATGGGGCTTGAACTCAAGGCTTCAGTGCTGTCCTTTAGCTTTTCCACTCAAACTTTTTTACTCTACCACTTGACCCACAGCTCCAGTTCTGGCATATTTCTGGTTAATTGGAGATAAGTCTCATAGATTTTTCTGTGTGGGCTGGCTTTGAACTGCAAAGAGCTCCTCCTGAATAGGTAAGATTACAGGCATGAGCCCAAGCATCAGGCTCAATTCCCATTATCTGATATTAATTATCAGTATAGATCCAAGTTTTATAACATCTCTGACTTTCAAAGGTTACTTCTCCTTTTAATACCCAAAGAAAGTACTGTCGTCACCTTCTTCCATGTAACTAATCTGATCAACTAACCTAGACTCAGTCTAGTTCCCTTCCGAAGAATTTCTGAGAAACAGTAGGTAAAGCTTCATTGTTTATTCCAAAATATGACTGTATGTCACTTTTTGATTTAGATTTTTCTGCTGATCAGTCTGTGCTTTTCCACAAGCGCTTCCATGTGTTGTCACTGCATCATATGAAAGAGTAGTTCCGCAAATTCAGTTTATATCTGAATTTTATGCTTTAAAAAATTGAATTGATGATTTGAGAATAATAGAAGGAAATAACTAGATATACAGAAAGAAAAGAAAAGAAAAAACTATCAGTGATTCTTTGTCTAGTCCTCTGCATAGGGTTCCTTTAATAGCAGCTCCATCCAATATCATTTATATTTTATGTGTCACTACATACTGTGAGTTCCTTTGGTCCTTCATTCTTTACAAAGCTTTCCTTAGTTCCTGGAACTTAGAGAAAAGTATGTATCTTCCATTCATCAAGCCAAAGTCTTTGGTTTTCTCAATAATAATGTTAAAATAGTTCCAAATATATTCCATTCTTGCCACAGTTAATCTAGCCATCATGTTCCAGAGAAAACAATGACAAAAACAATAGCAAGAAATTAAAAGCCACTTGTGTCCCTATCTTGGGGTTCATTTCACTTAACATCACCTTATCTGGTTATATGTACATAGCTTTTGACCTTTTCTGCTTGTCCCAGACATATACTAGTTATTACAAATAAGGGAAACCATGGGACCTATGTTTCTTTGGGCAGGGCTTAATTCACTTACCATAATTTTTCCAAGTCTTTCCATTTCCTCACAAATAGGGTGATGTCCTTCTTTCTGATGGAGACATAGAATTTCATTGTGTGTGTATATACGTATATATGTATATATATACATATATACACACATATATATATATACACCTATACACCACATTTTCTTGATACATTCATCTACTGAGGGAAATCTAGGTTGTGATTTTTTTTGGTTTCTTTGTATGTTCCTCCCCCATGGTATAACTTCTGTTTTCACTGTTTTGATGTCCGTGACCTGCATCTTGTATATTGTCATCTTCTCTAATTTGGGAGGGGAAGGGAAAAAACAAAACACTTAAATAGGGATACAGGTTGACCCATTGTAATAATGAGATTTACAAGACACTATGTTGAAAAATGAACTTTACAATTTAGGTGAGCGGCAAGGAGCAATGTAGTTGTGGAAGTGAGAGAGAAGGGATGGTAGGGGAAAATCAAAGGAGGAGGCAATAATGAACGATAGGAAATGTACTCATTACCTTGCTCATGTAACTGTAACCCTTCTGTACAGTATTTTTGCAATAAGAAAGTATTAAAATAAAAAGAGAAACATTGACAGAAATACATTTCTCAGTCTGGATTGTCCAGGTACATATGGAGTATGTTAATTTCCTTTTAAGAGACAAGACTGCTTTTCTTTTACCATCCAAGATAGATGATTAAGTCAATTTTGGGTTGGATAGTGCTTTTCTATTCCATTTTAAAGTAAAAGTTAATTGGCATGGGGAGCTTCGTTTTACTTCTAAATTGGATGAGATAATACCTTTATCAGTCAAGTTAATGTGGTTCTAAAAATACCACCAGGGGAAATAACTATCCAACAGAGATCATTATGTCTCCACAAACATATAAAAAAATAATATGTCTTATAGAGTGCCTGAAAAAGTTAAATGTCAACCATAGAAATCAAATTAGAATAAACTTCAATGTTTGTATCTTCTTTTGAATATTTTAAAGTTTTCTTGTCAGTAATTGAAAATGTTTTAATAGGTGCTCAGATCCTTGAAATAACTCAATGAATTGCCATTTTAAATACTGACATATATATGCAAAGGTAACAAAATCAACATGTCAATAATCACCTGTACTTTCACACATTGCAGCATCAGTCACAATAGCCATCATGTGGAATCAACCTAACATCCGTTCACTGATTAACTGGCTAAAGAAATATGGTAGAGGTATGGTTCAGTTATCAAAGAATAAAATATTGATATTTGTAACATTGTGGATAGAAATAGATAGCATTATATACATTGAAATAGAGGAGGCACATGAAGTGAAATTTCTCATGATCTCACTCATATGTAGAGTCTAAAAAGAGTAATCTGAGTTGAGAATTCTGTTTTCAATTTATATGGACACATTAGGAGGAAGAGAAGATAGTGAAAGGTCAATCCGTGGGTGCCAGTTATAGTTATAGAGGAGATAAAAAACTTTAATTACATATAATTACCAAAATAGTCTGTTAATACATGATTAAGAAATGATAAAAATGATAAAAAATTTAAGGTGATACATATACTAATTATATTAGATTGATTATTACCAAGTACACAAAGAATCAGAATATTATATTGTATCACATAAATCTGTACAAGTATTATTTTCCAATCAAAAATAGCATAAAATACTGAAGTGAAACAATTCCACACTTCTTTCATTGTCCCTCTTTTCCCTCCATAAAATAGTGGAGTAGAAATCAAGAATTTGTCTTCCAATTCACAAAATATTCAGTTACTTTGTTATTCTATTATTTAAAAATAATACTTTACTAAATATAATCCACAAATATCAGTTTACATTTAAGGTGTGTTTTTATTATACTCATAGGGTTCTTCAGCCAGTATCGCAAAAAACATTTTTATCACCCCACAAAGAAATTTTGTGTGGTTGAGTAGTCACTTACCACTATCATTTAATTACTTCCTCTTGGCCCCACTTTAGGTACCTATCAAGTTGCTTTCTGTCTCTATAAATATTTTGCTTTACTTGAACTTTTCATCTAAATAAAATCATACAAAATATGGCCTTTTCTGACTGACTTCAGTTGTTTGGCATGTTTCTAGGGTTTGTTTTATTATGCTACTTATCAATATTTCACACTTTTGAAGATCCAAATAATATCTCCTTGTATTTACATATGAATTATCTTTATCCACTCATCAATTAGGCTATTTCCATATTTTTGTGCAGATACTCCAGCTTGAACTCAGTCTCCCAGGCATTTCTGCCTATGTAGGCTTTAAACCATAATGTTCAGATCTTAGCCTCCTGAGTAGCAAGGATGGCAGTGATGAGTCATCACTGCCTGGCTTATTTCTACTTTTGAGGTTTTATGAATGATAATATTACTATGTAAATTTATGTGCACATTTCCATTTGGGGGGATATAAATAAACCTAGGAATTACTGCTCCAAACTGTTTTCCTAAACAATTGTACCATTTACATTTTCACCATCAATTTTTTTCATATCCTTTCTTCAGTTGATATTTTCTCTTTTTTTTATTATGCTCATCCTAGTGAAAGTTAAATTGTAACTTTATAGTGATTTTGTTTTGTATTTCTATAATAGCAAATAATATTAATCATATTTTCTCATCTTTATTGATCCTTTTGTGTATTCTTTGATGAAATATTAACCATTTCATTAGTTATTTGTATTTTCATTAATGACTTATAAATGGTCTTCATGCATCTTCTTGATAGAAATTCTTTTATCCAATAGATGCTTTGTAAAAATCCATTTCTATTGTTCTGTTTTTCATTTTCTTAATGCTATCCTTTGAGGAACAAGTTTATAATTTTGTTAAAGTATTACCTTTTGTTGTTAGTGTTTTTGATATCATATCTAAGAAATAATTGCTTAATACATCTTCTTATAAGACTTTTAGAGTCACAATTCTATTTTTTTTTTGGGTGGGGTCGTGGGCCTGAAATCTTGGCCTGGGTGCTGTCCCTCAGCTCTTCAGCTCAAGGCTAGCGCTCTATCACTTGAGCCACAGCACCACTTCCGGCTTTTTTTCTTTTTGCTTATGTGGTGCTGAGGAATCGAACCCAGGGCCTCATGCATGCAAGGCAAGCGCTCTACCATTGAGCCATCTTCCCAGCCCAAAAGTCACAATTCTTACACTAAAGTATATAGACCTATATTTAAGCCATTTACAATTCATTTTGTGTAGTGTAAAACAAGGATTTTTTCTTGTGGCTATCCAGTTGTCCTAGTATCATGTGTCAAAAACACTATTCTCTTCCACCCTTGATTTGTCATTGGAATCAATGCCAAAAATTTATTGACTTTGTACATTTGAAAGTTTATTTATAAACTCATTTGTCTTCTTTCTTATTATATTATTGCATTAGTTTTCCAAACCACAAAATTTGGATGCTTGAAATTTATTCTTGTAAAGTGATTTAAACTATTTTGGTTTCCTTGAATTTATGTATGAAATTTAAGGCAGCGTGTTAATTTGTCTCTAAAATGAAGGACAGCTGAGAGGGTTGTGAAAGTTCCATGGACTCAGTAGAACATTTTGGGGAGTTTGGCTTATAAAAATTTTAACACTATAAATGACTATAAATCCATGAGTATGTGTTGTCTTCCCATTTACCTAAAGTTTCTTTCAGCAATGTTTTGTAATTTCAACATATATATATATATATATATATAATATCCTTAATAAAGTGTTTTTTATTCCTGTTATGCCATTACAAATTAAATTGATTCCTGAAATTCATTTTTAGATTGGCATTACCCCCTTTACATAAGTAATTTATTTATGGGCATGGGATAGTCACTTATTTAACTGAACTGCATTCTAGGTTTATCTTATATAATGTTTATTTCATTTTTTAATTTTAAATATTTTTTAAAATATTTTATTGTAAAGATGCTGTTCAGAAGGGTTACAGTTACATGAGTAAGCCAATAAGAACAATTCTTGTTGATCATTTTTACTCATTCCCTTGTTTTTGTCCCATTATTCCTTCCCTCCCACATCTCCCACATCTCCCAAACTCCTCCCCACCACCCCTACCCCCCACCTGAAGTTGTAAAGTTCGTGTCCAATATATTGTCCTATGGGTATCATTTTTTCAATGGGTCATCCTGTGCCCTTGTTTCAGAGTTTTGTTATTCCCCTTCCCCTCCCCAGATTAGATAAATGTATATACAAAACACAGGGTACCAAAATCAAGTACAGTGACAACAGAAGATATACCAGAGGGGGAAGAACACACAAAGGAAACAAAAAAAATCACACAATACATTTAAAACAATGGCAAGAAAGACAGACCTCTTGTGTCCATATCTTGGGCTTCATTTCAGTTAACATCATCTCATATGGACATAAGTACATAGCTTTTCAGCTTATCTGATAAGATTATCCTATATGTATACTAATTATTGCAAATACAGGAAACCATGGGACCTAAATTTCTTTGGGACTGGTTTACTTCACTTAATGTGATTTTTTCCCAAGTCTTTCCATTTCCTAACAAATGGGGTGGTGTCTTTCTTTCAGATCGAAACATAGAATTCATATATATATATATATATATATATATATATGTATCACATTTTCTTGATCCACTCATCTACTGAGGAGCATCTGGGTAGTTCTATACCTTAGTTATAGTGAATAATGCTGAGATAATGCTTTAAGATAGATTAATACTGGAGTTGCTTGACAAGTTAAGTAGATCATTCTCCATAATCTGTCTTGAAGTCCAATGTATAACAAAAACTTTCAGTCTCCTTTGAGTAACTGGGAAGTCCTAATAAATGCCATCGTCTACATATCATCTTTCTGCTGCCTTCAGACTTACAACTCAATCATTGGTTTCTCTTAGATCTTGATCTTGCCAGCTTTTTGCAATGAAAATAATGTACTTATACTTTGGCTCCAACTTGCTGACAACAGAACTTGGAACTGGACATCCACAGATTCTGATTCTCTGGAAGACTAACAATCAATATTCTTTATTGACCCCCCCATTTCACTTTGAGAAAACTATTTTCTCTCCCATTACTCTTAGCTTACATTTTCTGACCCTTAGAGGTCCAATTTTCCCTTATCCTTATAAAGAAAATGTGTGTGCGTTGTGTGTGTGTGTGTGTGTGTGTGTGCGTGTGTGTGTGTGTGTGTGTGTGTGTTGGGGTTCCAGTTTCTCTACTGCTGTAGAAGACATAAACTACCACTTACTGATTAGTTTGTATTTTCCCAGGAAATTGTCGTTGGTATACAAATATTTGGCCATCTCCTGCAGCCTACTATTTTCTTCCCTCATGATGCCTCTGCTGCACATATAAATGAGAAAAGAAATTTAGGAGTGAGTAAGAATGATAATCAAGGTCAAGATGTGTGAAGAAAATTAGTTTGGTTATTTTGTAAGCTAAAGATGAGTGTCTTAAATAGGAATCATAATGTCATTTGCATAATAAAGTTGTGTAAAATAATTGAGATAAAGTGTAAGACACCTAACACAATTTTTTTTCTGACACACAATTCATGACCAGCAAATCAGAACTACTGGAGTATCAGCAATAGTGTAGTAGATTGAGGACACCAGTGAAATCCTATCTCTATTTATTTTAGCTTTTTGACTAATCTCTAAGATACATTTTCTAAGTCCCATATGTGGGGAGGCTTTATGGTAAATTTAGCTCATAATACTTCATTGGTTATATTTGCACACTAATTTGTAATATGTTACGTGGTTTTTAATCCATCCTAAAGTAATAATACATTTAATCTTTTAAAACCTGTGATAAATCTTTATAGACAATCAGAGGATTTGTTTATGTGGAAAGAAGAAGCAAGGAGAATAATTACTACAGGTACATAACAAAAACATTAAAAATTCTAATCAAATGTGAGGGAATTGCAAATGCAATTTTCTGAAGGAGACAACTTTGTCATTACTTATCATAAAGTCCTTGAGGACTTTCAAGCAAAGAGAACGTTATTAATGAAGCTATATTCCAGATGCTCAAGGAGATCATTGCTTGTGATTTTACAAAAATCAGAATTATTAAATGGACAAACTTTTAAGAATTGTTCTAGACATAAAAAATGCACCTTATTATCAAAATGTTAATTATATTGGACTCTAGACAACTAAGGATGTTTATCTTATTAACTTTGTTCCATTTTATTTTGATTATTTTCCAATGTGACAGGCATGAATTATTCAAATACAAAAAAGATGTCTCTCAGGAAATGAATGAATTCAATTATGACTTGAATCTGAAGATATTAGAATATACCTGTGAGCTGATGAATTTGTTTTTTGTCAATATCGAATGGTGTAGACTGATACAGGCCCCTGAATAAGCCAACCAAAGAATGTTAGTTTATTTTTAAAGACATATTTTAGGGTATTGATGTGATATTTGTCTGTGAATTAATTCTGGATAAGGAATAACATTTTATCTTAAATGTGTTGCATATAACAAAGCCCATTTTTGTAGTACTAAAGTTTGAACCCAGGGCTTCACACTTAGTAGGCAAACACTCTACCATTTGAGCCACAATTCCAGAAGTCTTATTATTAGTTACTTTTGGACAGAATCTTACAATTTTTTCTTTGTGCTGGCCTCAGGTATGGATCTTGCTAACATGCCTCCAATATCACTGATGTTACCTCCAACTCTTTGAGTTGGAAGCTTGCAAACTTTTTGCCCCAGCGGTTCTTGAGTTGTGATTGCCCTGATCTCCAACTCCTGAATAGCTGGGATTATAGTTATGAGCCAAGATGTCCTTATTACTTGACTTTTGGAAATCAGCTTAATGTAGAACGATGCACATAAGCTTTGGAGTGACATATCTGGGGTTCAAGTACTACTCCAGTTAGTAGTTGTCATTTTCATTAGGGGAATTATTTTGAAATTAGAGGATAGATAAGACATAAGTCATATCTCTTTGTCTAAATAATTTATACTGTATATCAGAATTAAATATATTTAGATCCATATTAAACATAGAGGAAAAAACTATCATTAAATTGAATCTATTGTAGGACACTTGTTAGAAAGCAGGGGATATACATAGTAACAAAAAAAGAATCAGTAGCTCAACAATCTCTAATATTTGTGTTAAAATGTTTTTGAATTCTCATTTGAAAAATGTATTACAGCCCTCAAATATGACTGACCATTTATATGAAAATATAGAATTTTGGTAAGAGATTTCCCTAAGGAAGTTATATACCTTGTGTTTTATTAAAGATATATTTCTACTGTCAAATTCTAGCCCAGACTGAAGAGTTAATTCCTGTGACCCATTAGGACAACTGGGTACAGACTACATTACATTGCAGTTTCAGTCTGTGGATCTTTGCCCCATTCAAGATTGTTCTACAGCATGCCTAGTTCAGAACAACAGGATATTTGCTCCCTTGAACTAGTTTCTGTGTGTTATAATATAATAATAATATTACCACTTCCATGAAAAATATACAGATATTCTATTGCAGAGAATGATTCTGATTTATGAGGTTTAAAAGGAAAATGAATCTTTTCCTAGAAGCTGCAATTAAAAGCAAGTGTACATTGCCCATCTGAACTTAGATTTGCACGCAAGTTGAAGATTTCCAGACTTGAGGCATCTTAGAGAAATGTGTCTCATCAAATGTCAATATTGATGTTTTTGTTTTGTTTTGTTTTTTAACCTTACTCATATCCAACTCTGCAAATTACAGACTTACAGTAAATGAAAAACTATTTGATATGAAGTCAGAGACATTCATGGATATCTAGATTGTATAAATGCTTAGGAACAGAAATTATTTCCAATTTCCCATTTTATTTCTTTACATATGCATAATGAATGATCTTCTAGGTAAGACGTATTTTTTAAAAAATTTACTTATGTTTCATATATACCCAACACACCCAGCCAAGATAATTTTTCACAATATTTTAATGCACTTGTGTTTTGTCTGTAATATATCACATGAGCTCCAATGGGGCTTTTTCCACTGTGTCATCATACGAGTGCCCCAAATTTTAGGAATTTTGCATTCTTTAGATTTTTCATTTTAAGGTTAGGAATTTTCAATCCTACAGAGTAAAACATACCTACTATAGGTAGGGAAGCTTGTTCAGAAAGTAATAATGATTTAATTGATTGAAAGTTCTAGTTTCTTTCACAGCACAGAGGTGAACAAATACTTTTATAGCAACATACAAAATTTCAAAGCCAGAATGTAGAACATTGTGAGAACTCCATTTCTAAAAACAAAACAAATAAAAAGTATATTGGTACCAGAAGATTTTTCTCCCTACTAGTGCTATGGTTTTCTACTTTTTTTTCGATCTACTTTAGAAGTTAACATGAACTTGAATGCCTGGAATCCACAGAAAGAACACTTGATTGGCAGATACTTGATCCTGCCATGATTTTGCATAGGCTTAGCAAGATTTTCCCCTGTGAGTGAGAGGAATCATCACTTACTAATCTGCTTCTCCTGAGACTGTTCCAGAGATAAATGTTAGCAGTGAATATCATAATCATATACCATTGTTAAAATTAAAGATCCAAGTATATATGAATGAACAGTAAAATTACAAATGGGCAATTTTGTATTACTTGTATTTGGAGAAGATATAGTACTGGCATTTTTTAGTAGTGAGCTCGAATTTCTAATTATTTTCTGAGAAATCTAGGCTTGGAATTTCACAATCACTTTGTCTATGCTTTTTTCAACTTAACTACCTGCTAATCTTTGTTTAGAGTTTCTTATCTATTAACACAAATCTATTAATTTCATTCATGGAAAATATATTTTAGACTCTTTCAATTTGAATCTGAGTTTGACCACCTACTAATTGCATGACCTTGGACACATATTTAAATTTAGTCTCAGTGTACCTGTAAAATGTACATGAAAATGATAGTTTCTCCAAAGGTGGTTGTGTTTCTGTATATTTTACAGAATATAGTTATTTGTTCTGCCTTTGTTGGTTAATTGAAAAACCTTCTATTAAAAGTTTTAAAATATGATCTATTTTAATTTTCTGTAGTGACCCTGGTATTATCCACCAAATGTCAGTATATTTTTTTTTCTCTGAGCCACATCTCCAGTGTTGGTTTTCCTTTTTCTGATATGGTTTTGTCTTCTGCAAAGGCACATGCTTGGATAGCTATCTGTGCTGTTAGTATAACAGGCACAAAACACCATGTCTACCTTGTCTCCTTGGAGATGACTTCCTGAGGATTTTCTTCTCGAGTCTGCTGAAATACTATGATCCTCTCACATATATAAAGATGACAGGCCTGTGTAATTGTACCTATATAGGAATCTGAACTGGGTGCTGGTGGCTCACACTTATAATATTAGCTACTCAGAAGGTTAAGATCTGAGGATCATGGTACAAAACCAGCCCAAGCAGGAAAGTCTGGGAGACCCTTATCTCCAATTAATGGCTGGAAAACCAGAAGTGGCACTATGACTCAAAGTGGTAGAATGCTGGCCTTGAGCGAAAAAGCTCAGAGACAGCACCGAGACCCTGAGTTCAAGCTCCACAAGTGACCAAAAGAAAACAAAGACGACATAAATCTGGAAGGATTCTTATGAATATTTCTGCCTGGTCTGGCCTTGAACTATGGTGTGAGGCATTAGAGCTCAGCTTCACTTTGCCTTTTTTGAAACAAATAAGTAAACAAACATACAAAATACTCCCCAAACAGTCAACACAACCCTCACATACAAATAATTCTATTGCATACATACTATATGCTAAGCATAAATTAGAAACTATAATGAAATATAGAAGTTGAATTTCTGTGCTTAATGAGATAAAAAATTTGAGAGGCAGGAAATAAACCATATATGCATGAAAAGTTAAATAACATTGCAAAATTTTTCAAAGACAGCATAAGAAACAATAATAATTATTTAGGAAAGTGGAGTTTATAGTTTATAGGTACATTCTGTTGTTTATTATTTTAGTATTCCTGTATGAGGTTTTGTTATTTTAATAAGTTCTAATGTAAAGATAAAACAAAATAATCCAGACTCAGATAGAAAAACACCTCATAGTTTCCCTCATATGAGTAACCAATATTTTAAAAAAAGTAAAAATGAAAGAAAGACTGATTTGGGGGAACCAATAATAGTGGATTAGGAAAAGGAAGAGAGTGAAGGAGTTGATAGGATCAAAGTAATCTATGCATATAAGAAAGTAGCATCAAAACTGTAAAACAGAAAGGAGAAATGCAAGATAAAGAACAGAGAGGGCTAATATGATCAAGTATATTGTATATTTATGGAAAATTCAAAATGAAATATTTTTCATATATAACATACAAAAAATAAAAATAGAGGTTCCGGGAAGATGGCGGAGGAAAACCTGGAATCTGAACAAGCTCTCGCATAGAAAGCAGTTTTAGAGTTCCAGTGAACAGTCCTAAGCCAGAGAATCACACCAAGTGTGCCATCACAGGACAGAGAGTTAAGCCAAGGCAAGGAGACACATCTGAACATTTGCCAGCCACCGCCGCGGTGGCGGAGGGATCGCGGCAGTGACTGCACAGCACCCAAACCTGAGCAACAGAGAGTCTGGGACGAAGGAGCCAGACGCAACGGGCGAGCAGATTCTACTCAACAACAGCAAGAACCGACAAGGAGCGGATATCTTCATCCTGCAGTTCGCAGACCAGAGACGACCCAGGATCCAAGACTCGGCTTGAGTAGAAGCCCGACGTCCTCACTCCTTCTCAGGGAGCAGAGAAGGGAAGGCCACCCCTCCGCCCCCAGCACTGGTGATCTCCATCTTGGATACCGACAAAGTTCGGAGGAGTTGCCAGCTCCAACTCAGGCCTTGGAATAAAACGAGTCATTTAGCAGGTCACAAGAACTTAATGACGAAGTGACCTGCCAGACTCAGTTCCATCCAGGGAAAAGTCACCCAGCTCAGGCGCCAGCCATTGGAGTGGCTTTCCTCACTGGGTAA
>NW_012267296.1:234169-240420 GCF_000151885.1 Dipodomys ordii
AAACTTGGAAAAAATTATATTAAGTGAAGTAAGCCAGGCCCAAAGAAACATAGGTCCCATGGTTTCCCTTATTTGCAATATCTAGTATATCTATGAGTCAAGCGGAAAACATCAGATAATGTGATGTCAGGAAAATGAAACCTTAGATATGTATCCTAATGTTTTTTTTCTTTCTTGCATGTGTTTTCTAATGCACTTATAAGATTATCTCTTTGTTGCTTTGTATGTCCCTCCCCCACAGTATAACCCCTCCTTTCACTATATTTGATGTCAGTACAACTTGAGGAGGAGATAGGGAAAAACCAGTTGTTTAAACATACAGGTGGATCTGTTGCAACAATTAGAAGTACAAGTTGTCATGTCCAAAACGAGCTTTACAAAGTTGGTGGGGGGGGAGGGTTGGAAGGAGAAAGATTGGGATTGGGGGGGAGGGAGGAGGCTGGGAAGGGATGTGAAGGGTAAACAAAAGGAGGAGGCTGCAATGCTTGATAAGAAATATACGCATTATCCTGCCCATGTAATTGCAACCCCTCTGTACAGTATCTTCACAAATAAAATAAAATTAAAAAAAAACGATACAAAAACAGACTTATTAGTTTAAGTAAGCTATTTACATTCAAATATCTAATAAATGATATGATTAAGAATTGAAACCTGAGGATACGGGTTTTAGAGTTCTTTCTCTTCAGCATTCTGCTACAACTATGCAAATGATTATTCTATTCAAACATGTAAAAATTATTGTATGTTTTAACTTAGCTCTTTTGAATGAACATTAGCTCTTGTGAATGAACATGGTATGCTTGAGAAACATAATAGATGGCTATCTTCAGAGTGTTTCTTGTATTGGGAGGCACTGGAACCTACAATTATTTAAGATCTTGATCCTCTAAATATAGATCAGGATAGTATTAAATGAATATTGAGAGTGTACATGCATATCTGGCCCTTTTCACTGCTTCCAGAGCAGCAGGTACTGCACCCTCCCTAAACCAATTATATACATCTACACACATGTACACATTTGACTATTTAGAAGCCACAATGAAACAGAAGTTTGGTTCTTTGTTCTCAGGATAATGAGTTGCTTAATAAGTATATATTGAGCTCTTATATGTGTGAATTATGACTCAGGGTCAAGCAATTGAATTAGACACACTATTTTTGTGACACCATGACAAAACAACAAAAATATTTATATAATTCATATAATACATATAATTTCCATTTATAGTATAGTCATTTTCTTCTGTTGGTTACTATTATTTGAAAATAAAATGTAAGCAAATGTAAGCAAATGAAATGTTCTGAAAAGAGCAAGAGCTCATAGAAGCAACAAAAGTCAGGAAATTCAGTCTCAGAAAGATGTAGGGAAAAGGGGAACCTACTCTTCACACCTTGGAAACAAATTGGAAACAATCTAGTGCAGTTTTCATAACATTTTTATTATTCTCTACACAAAACTTGAAGTCCAGAAAAAAGTGATTTTAAATCATCTAGCCTGAGTTATTTGAGAGACCTAATAACACCAACAAAGGTTATATTCAGCAGAAATCTAAGTCCTTAATAAGATATTGGAGGGCACTGAAGATGACTAAATAGATACTGGCTACTAAAATTCATATAAAGTTTATTTGGCTCTTAATCTAGAACCTTATTATGTATAAATTATCTCATGATGCAAATAATTACATACAACTCTTAAAATAGCAGTATTATTTTTCTCAAAAGGGAACTGAGGTACAGAGAAACTGAGCATATTTTACATTCATCCTAGACCTGATGAATCTAAAGTTTGTACTCACACTGCTATCATATGTTAAATACTTATAATTCACAAGAACTTGGAGTTTTCTTTCTTATAGGGGAGCATTATTTCATTTGGATGCATTAATAGTGGTAATTTTATTGATCATTATTATTCAAAAATTTCAAATACAATCACCCTTTCAAACTATTACTGCATTAGACACATCTGCTCTTTATGTAATTGGTTTGAGAATCTTTTATTCATGAACTTAAAAATAATTGCTCACTGATTAAATGATTCAAAACCAATTCCAACACATTTATTTAATTTCAATTAAAATTTCACGATTTTATTTAATATATGTAATTGTTATTTAGAAGATTGTTAAGGTGATAGTCTCTTTGCTCTTAATCATCTCTTTGCTCTTTTTAAAAAAAAATTTGGGGGGGTACGGTCAGGGGGCCTGAACTCTGGGCATGGGCGCTGTCCCTTAGCTCTTCAGCTCAAGGCTAGTGCTCTACCACTGGAGCCACAGTGCCACTTCAGGCTTTTTTCTTTTTGCCTATGTGGTGCTGAGGAATCGAACCCAGGGCCTCAGGCATGCAAGGCAAGCGCTCTACCACTGAGATACCTTGCAAGCCCCATCTCTTTGCTCTTAATCAGACTGACAATGCAGAGCATCATTTTAGCCTGGCTATTTGTGACAATGTACACAAAATGCTTGAAGACAGTTACTAAATTCCTCTTAGGTAATATTTCAGTGTATTTCTGAGAAAATATACTTGAGAAATTTCTCTTTAAATTCACAAAAAGTAAATAAATTCTGCAAAACCATGCTAATCTTAACTTGGCAATGAGAAACACCACAGTAGTGAAAAGTATGAGTAGAAATGACATTGAGACAGTTGAGCATTCCATTGAATTCTTAAGGATTTATAAGAGGAAAATGTCTTTTTTGCAGCTCGGATGAGGGTTTTTTATTGGATGGCAGGAAATGAAACTATTATAATAGTCTCATTTCTCCGAGAAAAAAATTTATGAGGGTGTCTACATGATGCCAATACGTGATTGGTTTGGAGATTTCAGTAAGTATAAAGAAATTGCAGAATTTGGTGAGATATGAGTCAAAATGATCATTTGATTCAGTGAGGCTGTTTGGTTACCATATAGATTGTGCATATTGATTCAAACTGAGTCATTTATCATTTCTGCCCAATTGTAAACCATGTACGAATTTATGAAATCAATGTTAAATAACTATTCCTATACATTTAAGAAATAAATGTAGAAGCTGAGAAGCACAAGTGCTCATGGTTTAGAAAGATACATCTCATATCAACTAAGCCTTATATTTATTTTTGCTTCATTTTCCTGGAAAGATATGTAGAGAAGAATCAAATTATTCATTACATCCCAATACAGCATATGCATTGAGGAAGGGGAGACAATACATTTCTATTTCTGTCACAAAGAAGTTGAAAAAAATATATTTCTCCCAATAAAAATTCATAAAAAACATTGTACCCAGAATTACTTGGATTTATTCATTTTCTTTAATATATATTAAAACTAAAAACTGTAATTAATATTGCATAGTCCACTATGCAGATCTGATTCTTTTATTTATAGGAAGAAACCTGATAAAGAACATGAATTAAACATCACAAAGCAGTAGCTGAGTCTTGTAGTTCTGTGGAAGAAAAAAGGGCAGTCTCATGAAAGCTAAGAACAAAAGACAAAACAAGCATAATAGAAAAGTTTGGATTAAAAGGTCAGGAAATGTCAGCAATACTTGCTACAGTTATCTGCAATGTAATCTACCTGTATCCAAATAATGTGAAAAGAGGAATCATGCCTGTCTAGAACAGAAAGACAAGTTATTCGTGCTTCAGAAATGCCAGGAGTTAGGAAATCTCCAGCCACTTTGAAAGAGAGACAGAGAAAGGGGGTTGGGGCAGGGAGAAAGAATATAGACGGGAAATCTGTACTACTTCATTTTTTAGTCAACCAAACGTTGATTATGGAGCACTTTAAGCTGTGGTTCTGGTTCATGTTGAACTTTATGGTTAGTATTTTTTTTCTTTTTTTCTAAATCCACAGTTGTATTATCAATAATTATTTCTGGACCACCAAGCATAATACAGGCCCCATAAGCTGACATCATTGTGGGAACAGCACTATTAAGCACAGTGGGATACTCTTCAAGTGTAATAACAATTGAGTTCCTCACCTTCCCTATTCTAGATCTACAGTCAAGTGGCAAAGAAGAAAATATTAATTTAATGTCAGATGATTACTTTTGAAATTAACTTAACTCTCTTCATTTTCCCTTCTATTTTCTTTTTATAAATGTTTATGAATTCTACTCAGCCCAAAGTTTGGTACTGAAAACTGTTAGTGACTCTTACTAAAAATTAACACAACTTTGATAGCTTTGTTTTCTGGTCTTTCATTTAGTTAATTGAGTTCCTTTATTTTAATATGTGGCAAAACAGTGGTTATTTCAGGAAAAAAATGAGAAACTTTTTTTTACTCACAGAATTTATTATTTTTATTATTTTCGTAGCCTGTATCAAATGAAAATAAAAGAATGGTTTTCAGTATATGAAAGTGAATCCTAAATATCCATATTTTATATCAAGAGATTATGATTTCCTACACCTTAATTTGCTAGCTTATGAAATACTTGTGCTTTCCCATTGGTGAGTTTGCTCTATTAAGTTCTGGGGTACTCAGTAAACTGGCAATCACAGGGAAAAGAACAAGCAGTATAAAAGAGGTTATTTAGTCCAAATACTCAGTTTCTGTGGAAAATCATGAGTTGGAGATGTTATGATTTTCAAACAACAGACTGCAAGTTTATTGCCAATAATGATATCATATAAAAAATGATAAAGGGGCTGGGAAGGTGGCTCAGTGGTAGATTGCTTGCCTTGTATACATGAGGTCCTGGGTTCAATTACTCAGCACCACATAAGCAGCAAAAGCCAGAAGTGACACTGTGGCTCAAGAGATAGAACACTAGCCTTGAGCTGAAGAGCTGAGTGACAGCGCTCAGACCCCAGAGTTCAGGTTCCACAGCCGGAAAAAAAATGATAAAAAAGAAATAAAACCATATTGTCTTTCTGCAATACATAGTGACAAAAGAATCAAAATTTATTTCATGCCTTGTTTGGGCCAGGTACTTTACCATTCTTACTTATTAAAAATTCTCATTTCATATTAGTTTGCTAGGGCTACTCTAAAAAAATATGAATGACTTGGTAAATTTAAACAGAACCTTATTTTCTCACAATCCTTGGGACAAGAAGTTGAAGATCACAGTGTCAACATGATTGGTTTCTTCTGTCAGCTTTATCCTTGGCCATATTCTTCCTTTATTTTTTCTTTAGTAAGTTTTTTTTATTGTAATATTTTTACAAGATAGAGGGGTTACAGTTACATGAGCAAAGTAATGAGTGTATTTCCTATCAAGCATTGTTGCCTCCTCTTTTGTTTTTTCCCTACCATCCCTTCCCTCTCACCTCCACAACTACACTTCCCCACCCCCTGCACCTAAATTGTGAAGTTCGTTTTTCAACATAATGTCTTATACATCTCATTGTTACAATGTGTCAACTATATCCCTATTTAAGCATCTTGCTTTTTCCTTTCGCCTCTCAAAATTAGAAAAATGTATATACAACATGCAGGGCACCAAGATCAAATATAACCTAAACAATTTTAATTTGATATACTTAAGCATTATAGCCTTGATTTTTCCCGGAATCAGATACAGTGAAAACAGGGGTTATACTTTGGGGGAAGAACATATAAAAGAAAAAAAATCACATAGTGCAATATAAGTACGTTAGAAACAATAGCAAGAAAGAAAAACACACTTGTGTCCCTATCTTGGGGTTCATTTCACTTAACAGCAACTTATCTGGTCATATGTACATCTGCTTGTCCCAGACATATAGTACTTATTGCAAATAAGGGAAACCATGGGACCTATGTTTCTTTGGGCCTAGCTCATGATAAATAAGTGGGCTTAAAGAGAAACTTCTCTGAAGAGGAAGTAAAAATGGCCAGTAGACATATGAAGAAATGCTCAACCTCTTTAGCCATAAAAGAAATGCAAATCAAAACAACATTGAGAATCCACCTCACCCCAGATAGATTGGCTATAATCAAGTACTCAAATTAAACAATAGATGCTGGAAGGGATGTGACCAGAAGGGAACCCTATTGTGTTGTTGGTGGGAGTGTAAACTTGTTCAACCACTTTGGAAAACAGTATGGAGGTTCCTCAAAAGACTCCACATAGAGCTCCCCTATGACCTAGCAATCCCACTTTTTGGCATTTACACAAATGATCACAAGCAAGACCATACTAAAGCTCCCAACACAATTATGTTTATTGCAACCAACCCAGATGCCACTCAGTAGATGAATGGATCAAGAAAATGTGGTATATATACACAATGGAATTCTATGCCTCCATCAGAAAGAATGACAT
>NW_012267296.1:240470-242097 GCF_000151885.1 Dipodomys ordii
TTTAATTTTTGTCTTTTTTGAAAAAAATAATTGTTTTCCAGTAACTTTTTTTTTCCTCTTATAATTTTTATTTTAGGAATACGTGAATGTATGTTTTCCTTTCTTTTCTTGTCTTCTTTCTCTTTTTCTTTCTTTCTCAATTATGTTTTTGCTTTTTGTCTAGCTCTACTGAACTTCTGACCTTTTTTTCTCCCTTTCTTATCCTTTTCACCTTTTCCTCTCTTTTGTTCTTCTTTATGTGACTTAACTCTTGCCCTGCACATCCTCAGACAAACCCATAGTTAACTCGTGGACCCTATTCCCCCATTGTGTACACACTTAATCCACAAATGTATTACTCAATTCAAAACCTCTGAGACTTAAATTCCTTAATAGCAGTACTACCTCTTTATACCTATATAATATTTAAAGCATTTTTTTAAGTTTTTCACATCTCCTCTATGTCCCTCCCCTTCTCTCAATATATTCACATTCCTCTCTAAATAGATGGTCTTTTAATCTCCTAATAATACTAATTTTTACGTTTTTATCTTTTTTCTGTTCTCTTTTCATTTCCCTTTCCCTTCCTTCTTTTTTTCTCTCTCTCTACTTGCATCCTACCCAACCTATTTCCTGCATTGAGATTAGGACATAGTAAACTCTCCCTGTGCCTCCCCACACCAATCTATTCCTATTTTTTTACCCACATCTCTCCCTAACCCTTATAATTTCTGGTTTTCCAAATTCTTCTCTGCGGTTAGAAGCCCATTAACATATAGTTGTTTGATGTTGAATAGATGTATCTGTTGAACTAGATTGTATCTGTAGACTATTGACTGTAAAAATGCAAACTTTGATTGATGGTTGCCTTAAGATAGTGTTCTAGCACAAAACTGGTGCTATTTTCATCTCAAATGGGCAGAGTAGGCCAGAAAAACACAAGAAAAATGGCAAATCCGGATATCTCAATTCCCAATCTTGACAATCAGGGGTCAGAACAGATAATGAATAATCTAGAGGAGATTTCCCAAATAGCTCTACAAACACTGCTGGCAAACATGATAAAGGAGAAGTTTGAAAACTTACAAAGGACTCTGTATGAGCGTGATAGAGAGAGAGAGGAGGCATCCCAAAAGTTTATACAGGAATATCATAAGTGTGAGGAAGCTACTCAAAAACTGATACAGGATTTGTGTGAACAACGTGAGAATACAAAAAGAAAAAAGGGAGGAATGGCGTGAGCAGGCTGAGAACAAAGAGAACTGCAGGAATCCCAGGAAGGGGAGGAAAGAGAACTGCAGGAAACCCACGACCGGGAGTTAGATAATCAAAGAGTAATACAGGAATTGAGAGACCAGGTAGAGAATACACAAAGATCACTAAAGGCATTCATGGAATCCATTAACAAAGAGCTGAAGGAAGTCAGGGAGACCACAAAGGGAATGCTGAATGGAACCCAACAGAAGGAATGGGAGTCGAAAGAAACCATAACCAATCAACTAAGTGATTTGAGAACAAACACTGAACACCAAATAAAGGAAGTAAAGAAATTCATACAAGACCTAAAACAGAGCTTCAACAAAGAACTTGAAGCCATCAATGCTGACCAATTAGAAGGAAAAGGGATAAAAAACAAAGTAGAGAGTCT
>NW_012267296.1:243822-257796 GCF_000151885.1 Dipodomys ordii
CAAAAAGAAAAAAGCCAGAAGTGGCGCTGTGGCTCAAGTGGTAGAGCGCTAGCCTTGAGCTGAAGAGCTAAGGGACAGCGCCCATGCCCAGAGTTCAGGCCCCATGACCGGACCCCCCCAAAAAAATTAGACCAATATTAACCCCTTTGTACAACTACTTAATAACAATGATAATCAAAATATAAAATAACCAAAACCAAAGAGGCTCAGGTTTCAGGGGGAAAAAGTTTCAGAATTCAAGATATTTCAAATATCAGATATTTTTTATTTAGGATACTTGATTCCTATAAAATTATTTTGATAGCTGTATGTTATTCTTCAAGGAAAACCTAAAATCTCATTTTCTTCAAACAGATCAGTTTTTATCTTCTTAGAAGCATCATAAGTACGTTCCCGTTCCTACAGTATTGTGAACCATCAGCAGCCAAGCCCATAGTATATGTGTATACAAACACTCATCCTGTTTGTGTAGTTACATTCTATTCTTTAAAAGTACTTCTTATGAACGAAGAGGGAAGAGGGGGGAGAAAACCAGCATAATGGTCAATATGTGTCCAATGAAACCAGGGAAATTGAAGTGAGAGTTTGGGTTGGGAGAGATGGGGGAGAATGATGAAAGAAGTGATATTACTCAAAGTGCATTGCACATATAAAATGCTTTGTTGAATGTTAACTCCTTTGTGCAACTACTTAAAGATAATAAAAATACAATTTAAAATAAAACACTTTCTCATAACAGGTTTTGTTCACAATCAAACTACAAATAAATTTTTTGCTTATTAGATTTTCTCAGTCTTTTAAAATTATATTTATATTCTTTAAGTAGTTGTACAAAGTAGTTACCATTCAACAAGTCGGTTTATATGTACAAGTCGGTTTATATTTTCTAACTTTTATCATCTCCACTGTCTCCCCAAACCTGAAGATTTTCATCTCTCATATAATTTTATTAAAAAAATTACACTCACAAACAAATGTGTGAGTATCTACTTTTCACATTCTATTTTTTGTTCTTGTTGTTGGTCGTGGGGCTTGAACTCTGGGCCTGGCACTGCCCTCAGTTCTCCACCTCAAGGCTAGTGCTCTACCACTGGAGCCACGCACGACTTCCAGCTCTTTCTGCTTAAGTGGTGCTGAGGAATAGAATCCAGTACCTCGTGCATGCAAGGCAAGCACTCTACCACTGAGCCACCTTCCCAGCCCCTCACATTTATTTTAAAATATGGAATGTTACATTTGCTCACTAGGATAAATCTAGGACCTGGATCTTATGATACATTTAAAATGATTTATTGCCCAGATGCTGGTGGAGCATACCTGTATTCCTAGCTACTTGGAAGGCTAAGATTGGAAGGATCAGATTTAGAGGCCTAGGCAGAAAAGTTCTAGAACTCTTCACAATCCATAGCTGGATACATTGATATGTGCATGCTATTATAACCATAAAAGCCTAAAATAGTATATGCTCAAACAAAAATCAAGACCCTATTTTAAAAATAACCAGTGCAGCCGCATGCCAGTGGCTCACGCCTGTAATCCTAGCTACTCAGGAGGCTGAGATCTGAGGATCACGGTTCAAAGCCAGCCAGGGCAGGAAAGTCCATGAAACTCTTATCTCCAATAAACCACAAGAAAGCCAGAAGTGACACTGTAGCTCAAGTGGGAGAGCACTAGCCTTGAGCTGAAGAGCTGAGGGACAGAACCCAGGCCCAGAGCTCAAGCCCCACGACCATCAAAAACAAATAATAATAATAACCAGTGCACAGGCTGGGAATCTGGCTTAGTGGTAGAGCACTTGCCTAGCATGTATGAAGCCCTGGGTTCGATGCCTCAGTTTCACATGCACGGAAAAAGCCAGAAGTGGTTCTGTGACTCAAGTGGTAGAGTGTTGGCCTTGAGCAAAAGAAGCTCAAGGACAATGCATAAGCCCTGCGTTTAAGCCCCAGGACTGGCAAAAAATAAATAAATAAAAATAACCAGTGCAAAAAAATGTTTTAGGGCACATCTGCTTGTCAAACATGAGATACTGAGTCCAAACCCCAGTACCATCAAAACAATAGTGATAACTTACTGAATAAATCAGTACATGGATGATGAACTTTCATTATCTTTTAAGTACCTCAATTTAGAATCTTTGACATAAAACTAATATCCATGTCATTTTATGAAATAATTAAGATATTTTGCTCTCTTCAGGTCTAGGTAACTAACTGTCAACATAAAAATTCAGGCTTCTACTTTGCAAAAATATTTTCCCAACTGAATATGAATTCCTTAATGAAACTGATTTTACAATTTACCAATTGAAATAAAAGTATCAAAATATTTCATGTGTTTTGTCTTTATTTGGAGATTTCTGTCTATTCATTGCTGAATCCTTAGATCTCAGAAAAGTTAGTGCAACTCTTTCAGTCGAGACTTAATAAATAATTGTTGCATGAAAGAAAAGACAATTCATTAGCCACTTATCTTAACTAGTAGCTTTTTTGTGTATTACCCTTTCTATTTTCCTTTAAGACAGAATTACCGACTATTATATTTCCTTAATATTCTAGACATTCACACATAATTAATTTTCTTTTAATTTGTTTTGTGACTCTACCTTTGATTATTTCTTATTATTGAAATTCATCATTATTTACTGTATGCAACATACATTTATTCATTTATGCTAATCCTAAAGATTGCAATGGTTTGTAGGTGTTAATACTTTTGTTCTACAAATGAGACCCTATTTGAGTGGCTTAATAAAATCTCCATGATTGTAGAGCTATTATTTGTCAAGGAATAGAAAAACAAACACCAATCACTCTTCCTCAAAAGGCTATATTCACTTTGCTGTCATACTGTCTGACTTTGCTCACTCTAATTTTAATTGACCCTGAGAATTGCAAAAATGGTGATATTCATGAAACAATAAAAAAGTTTACTTTAACTGTCCAATGCTTTAACCATTGTTGTCATTGTTATGTTTCTATGTCAGCATTTGAAAAAGTATAATGTCTATGAAATATGAGAGCTTTATCTCAAAGAGAGAAAATGTCCTCTAATTTTAGAGGCTCTCACATTACATATTATTTTTAACTAAGTGTAATATTTATTATTTTTAAAGTTAATTTCCTTGAAAACACATATGATCCCAGTAAAATATGAGAACTGGGTACATTCTTCATGTTAACATACTTTGTGAGATTACATGGTAGATATGAAAGCATGAATCAACATTTTTCTCATGGAAAGTAAGCAAGGAAGCATCAATTATTACAATACTTCAAAATGTAGTAATATTACAAAACAACTATATATATATATATATTTTATTGTATGAGCTTTTTTTTTTAGTCGGTCATGGGGCTTGAACTCTGGGCTTGGGCGTTGTCCCTGCGCTCTTAAGCTCCAGGCCAGTGCTCTACCACTTGAGCCACAGTTCCACTTCTTGTTTTATAGTGGTTTATTGGAGATAAGAGTCTCATGGTCTATCCTGCCCAGGCTGCCTTTGAACCGTGATCCTCAGATCTCAGCCTCCTGAGTAGCTAGGATGACAGGCATGAGCCACTGTATTTTAAGTCTCTTGATAAATAGAGGACTAGAAGAAAGATACTTCCAAAAATAATAAGCTTGAAGAAACAAAACTCAACATGTTTCAAGAGAGAAAATTATATCCACTGGATGCCTGTGGAAGACCAAGGACTTATATAACTTGATGAAAGGCATTCTAATTTCTATGTTCTAATCCACAAAATGGAAGGAAGACACTAGACAATTATTTAAGGTCTAAAATATGTAATAGATACTGTATGACTTAAATTATCACATTTTTTCATTGTTTTTAAATTTTTTTTATTGTTAAGGTGATGTACAGAGAGGTTACAGTTACATACATAAGGTAATGAGTACATTTCTTGCCGAACATTGTTACCCAATTCCCTCATTTTTTCCATTTTCACTCCCCTCAAAGTCCCCCCTCTAAATTGTAAAGTTCATTTTCAACATATTGTCTTGTGAGTATCAGTGTTATATTTTTCTGTTCTTTGTCTTTTGTCTCACCAGATATACATATATACAATACACAGGGTACCAAAATCAAATACAGTGACAAGGGACAAACCATAGGGAAAAAAAGAAAAAAAAAAGAAATGACTTCACATTGTACATTAAAAACAACAATAACAACAAAGAAAAACCTTTTGTTTCCATATTTGGAGTTCATTTTGCGTAGCCTCATATTATATGGTCACATGTGTATAGCTATTGAAGTATTTTGATCCTCTTCCAGGACTATCCTTGACATACAATAATTATTACAAATGAGAGAAACTATGGAATATGTTCCTTTGAGTCTGGTTTACTTCATTTAATGTGATTTTTTTCCAAATCTTTCCATTTGGAATACATAATCAGAAGTTATGATCTTTAAGAAAACAAATGTGATGATGTTTTTAATAAATATCTAAAAAAATGTTCCTGATTGCACAATGAGTAGGTTATGAAAGAATCAGAAACTATTTCAGTGTTAGGAGAGTGGTATTACAAACAATTGAAGAGAAAAGAAATAGAAACTATCTCATCAAAGTATTAGATGCACAATGTTCCTTAGATTTGGGGCATCTGTTTCCACTAAAACTGTATGTAGACTCCCTACCTCTAACAAGACATAATTTAGGACATCAAGCCTCTAATCAACCTAGTACTCACTTCATTATTCCTCCATTACTTACAATTCTAGGAGACAATTTCATTAACCCCTCATGTGTAATAATTTGCTCTGCCACATGTTCAGGAAAAAAATATTTTTTAGTCATACACTTATGTCACCATATTAAAACAAGTGAAATCAACAAAAAGATGAACTTTGATGCCTGACCTATGTAAACTAACTTTAAAATAGTGAGGGCTTCTTCACTTGGATAAGAAATTTTAGCTTTACATTATAAAACAGTGATATATAAGGACATAACTCATTAAGGTATCTCATGACATTTGCATTTAAGAAATGACTCTGATGACAGTGTATTGAGGATAATGAGAAATTCAACCAGAGTACAGTGCATAATGCAAGCATTCAGCACCTCAGTCTCAACATTACTGATTTTTTTTTTATCTAAAGTATTCTGCAATTCTCCCTATAATTGGGTTGTGTCCTTACCAACTAAAAAGTTTTACTGCCTCCACAGGATTGAAAACAATTACTGAGGGTTTTTCAGTGTAGGTAGGTATTGTAGGGAAAATTACCCAGTGATTTGGGGCTTAGTGAAGATAGGACACAAATCGATACTCTGTGGGACATCTGTCACCCACAGAAGAATGCCCTTGTAAATGTACCTAGTAACTAGAATCTATCATGTGATTTTTTTTCTAACTGTAAATCACTAAATGGGACATGTAGACAGATATAGTTACAGAGGTGAGATTCTGGCTATTTCCATTTCAAAACAAGGCAAATGGTAAAATGGTCAAAGAGACAATCGTTTTTTCCATGGGATTAGATCATTGGAAGATCTGGCCATTTAGATTGTTAAGCAATGTCTGAACAGCCATTTGTTTCCTTAAAGCTTTCAATGAGAAACTGGCTACCAAAAGCTACAGAGTTAAAGTATCATGAATAAAGAAAACAAAGCCACATCTCTTGCCTGTAATCCTAACTTCAGAGACCAAGATCAAGAGGATTGCAGTTTGAGGCCACCTTGGTCAGGAAAGTTCACAAGACCCCTTTCTCCAAGGTAAGTGTCTATGAATCCCAGCTATGATAGAAAGTTTAAATGGGAGACTGTTGGTCCACACTTGCACCAGAAAAAGGACATGAGACTTTATCTATAAAATAACAAGTACAAAAGTTGGGCTGAAGATGTAGCTTAATGGTAGGACATTTGCTAGGCAAGTAGAAAGTCATGAGCTCAAACCTAAGTTTGCAAAAAAAAAACCCTGGCATACATTTTTTCCTCAAATTGCACAGAATCTAATAGAGAGACAGACATATAAGCAGACTTGATGTTGTGTTTGCAAATAGAGGTAGGTGCCAGCGGCTCACGCCTGTAATCCTAGCTACGCAGGAGGTTGAGGACAGAGAATCGTGGTTCAAAGCCAGCCAGGGCAGGAAAGGCCATGAAATTCTTATCTCCAATAAGCCACCAGAAAACCAGAAGTGGCACTGTGGCTCAATGGTAGAGTGCTAGCCTTGAGCTGAGGGATAGCACTCAGGCCAGAGTTAAAGCCCAATCAATGAAAAAAAAAAAGATCTTATTGCAGTAGTAAGGCAAACATTCAAACCAGCCAAAAGATGGTTAATAAAGAGCTCTTGCAAGAGAAGCATTTAAACTAACTTTTAAAAAATTAAGTTTTCCAATTTGTTAGCTGTGACAATAACATAACCTAAGCAGAGAAAAAGCTGAGCAGGGCCAATGGCATCTGCAGATCTCAAGGAAGGCATGACAATGGGTGGAATGTGACACATCCAAGATCATTGTTGTAGGAGCTAAATTTTGAGGAACAAATCACAGAAATTAGCCTATTTTCTTATCTGCCATTTTGTCTAAGTCAAATGAAAAGAACGTCAGAGTTGACGGAGGAGTCAGCATAATTAAAGTTTTATCACAGTAAGAATGAAATAGCAGAGGAGATGTTTTAAAAGGTGAATTGAACTCTCTTACAAGAAATATCTCTTACAATTGTATGAAGAGGCTGTTTAGATAGCAGCACAACTGATTCGTTAAGTGTGTTACATACCTACATGTGCATGCTTATGTATTTTTCTGAAACTGCTGCCATAGATTCTTGTCAGCAAATTTAGTCGAACCTTTTCATATATCTCTCTTTTTCTCCCCATACTCTCTTCTTTCTTTACATTTTCCTCTCTCTAACCATCTCTAAAGTTCCAAAAATATTATAAAGACAGATTCATAGCTTAATATGCCATAAAGGGTGATGGGGCAGTAGGGAAATGCCACAGCTCTCCCAACCAGAGTTCAAATTCCAACATTTAATCTCCCCAAGAGACTGACAACAGCAAAAAGATGAACACCCAGATAAAAACAGGAGGTGGAAAAAAATAAAAAAGAAAGAGAGAAAAAGAGAAAAAGAATTTCAGAACATTGAAGTGCAAAGACCCCCTCCCCAAACCTTTACTGGCCATGCGGCAGTGCACCAAGCCACGGCCAGCCTGGCCCGGCGAGGACTGCTGGAGTACCAGAGACACAGGAGGCTGTCTGCAGAAGCAGCCTGAGGTACTGGTATCAGACCCGCTGATCACTAGGAACAGAGAAACCACTGAGAAGGGAGCTTGCACAAAGATCCCACCCCTACCTCTCACTCTCCATCCGAGCAGAGAGGCTCCATCCTGCCAAAGCCACTGGGCCCCACAGCAGGAAACCCAGAGCTACACTGGACACCCGCAGAACACCAACACCATAGCAAAAAACCTGCAAGGAAATGGTGCTGATTCTGAGAGCGCAAACAGAGACAAACACCAGTGCTCAAAACCTGCATGGAGGCCCCACCCCCAGTGTGGACGGGAACAGTGTCAACCTAGGCAGAGACAGAAGAGAAACATGCAGAGCCACCAACACCCAGCCCAGCCTAAAACCACCTCAATTGAACTCTGATTGCAATGGCAACCAATGACCTACATGACACAGAAACAACAACTAGTTCCAGGGTGAGTACACTGCAGGGGACAGTGTACTCCTCAAGAGAGACCAGAACTGGTGGGAATCCCCAGACCTTGACCCAGACCCGCTACCCCAACACCTAGACCACAGGACACATTGAAACTGGGAACTGTTTGAGAGCTCCACCAACCCATGGAGCACACTTAGCTGGCCAGGCTAGAGCAAGAGCGCCCATGGAAGGGAACTTAAACACCCAAGCCAGGAAAAGTGCCCCTGGGTCAAGACACCCAACAGTGGAAGAAATTTGAACTGTTTACTCCAGGCAGTGTAACCTAGGAGGAATACAAAACAGCACAGATCCAACCAGCATGCCCCAGACCAGGGACCTGGACCAGGCCTGGGGATCTGGTGCCTGAGCAACACAACCAACTCCTCCCAACTGAAGTCAGAAGCTGAGCACATGCCTCAGCAGAGGGGAGAAAAACAGGGAATTGCACCCCCTGGAAATCATGCCTGTGGCAGCAAAAGACCCGGGGGTTCAGCACAAGAGAACCTCAAACCCCACCAGAACCTGACCCATATATTCTAGGCTGGGAATTGGACAACACTGGCCACCAGCACCTGATAATAGTCGGGAGCTCAGGTTGGTAAGGTGGTTCAGCAGTACAGTGCTTGTCTTGGGTGCATGAGGCCCTGGATCTGATTCCTCAGCATCACATAGCAGAAAGGGCCAGAAGTGGTGCTGTGGATCAAATGGTAGGGTGACAGCCTTGAGGTGAAGAGCTGAGGGACAACGCCCAAGCTCCGAGTTCAAGCCCACAACTGGCCAAAAATCCCCCACAAAAACAAAAATACATCAGAAGCCCATAGCAGACCCCAGCATCTGGGAGAATGCATCCTGCACATCCAATCTCACTAAGAGCACGTGTAGGAGCAAACAGGAGCAGACTAGGCTGTTCAACCCTTCTAAAGGTGGGAAATGCCAGTGATCTACAGCAGAGAGCCGAGAACCGTATGTGGGTCAAACCAGCAGCTGGAGGTTGGCCCCCAACAGAACTGAGATCAGGTACAGATTCTCTCTACCAACACAGAAACAGCAACCAAGCAAAGACAAACACCTATTGACCCAAACAAGATTTCAGATTAGTCTCCAATAATCCCTTAACCCCCATGCGAAAGTCACAGAGAAAAATTACAAGGTTTATCAACACCCAGGATAGCAAGCTATCCCCAATAGCCAGCAGCAACCCAGGAGAGAGCCCAGTGGGAGCAAAGCAGGAACGGAAGACAAAAGCTACATCCAAGGGATGCTGGAGTCAATGACTAAAGAAATAAAGCTAGAAATAGACCAGAAATTGAAAGAGCACAGGGTCGAAATATTGAAAGAGATGCAGGATATCAAACAGGAGATGCATGCAAAAATAGAGGCAGCACACACCTCACTAAGAGGTGAGATTAGTGCCAAAATAGGGAAGTACACACGTCATTAAGAGGTGAGATTAGTACTTTGAGAACCAACATCAAATCCATAAATGAGTCCATTTCCTCCATGCAAACCACAATGGAAGCCACAGTTAACAGAGTGAATGAAATGGCATATAGAGTGTCAGATACAGAAGAGAGAATACACAAAATGGACCAAAAAAATGACAGATATGGAAAAATCACATAAATTATGCCAAAGGGAAATTCAAGAGCAAGCAGATAGTGCCAAGAAATTTAATCTTCGTATAATTAGAGTGGACGAAGGTGAGGAATATCAAAGCAAGGGCATACAACACCTATTCAACAAGACAATCGGTAAAAATTTTCCCCATCTCAGAAAAGAACATCTTACCTACATAACAGAAGCATATAGAATACCTAACAAAAACGATCACAGGAAAACACTTCTAGACACATTATAGTTAAAATGATAGATCTGAATAGTAAGGAAAAAAATCTTTCATGCACAAAAATGAAGGAGTTATACTACAATGGGAAAAAAATTAGAATCATTGCAGATCTCTCCACACAAACACTGAATGCAAGAATGGCCTGGGAAAGTACCATACACACCCTGAGAGCTAATAACTGCCAACCCAGATTGATATGCCCAGCAAAGATAGCATTCACATTCGATGGAGAGCTGAAAATTTTTAATAGCAAAGAAAAACTAAACATTAAGCCAGCATTGCAAAGAATACTAAGAGGGTGAACATAACCTGAAGAAAGCAACCAGGAATAGGGACCTGCACCCAGACAGGCATTAATAGAAGTCTAACTAAGCAAGCACAGGAGGAAAGGAAAGAAGAAAACCTTAGGAAAACAGGGAATGACAGGGACCACAATGTATCTTTCTATACTATCTCTTAATATTAAAGGGATAATTCACGAATAAAAAGAAAAAGAACTGCAGATTGGATCAGAAAACATGACCAATCCATCTGTTGCCTTCAGGAGACCCACTTCTCAGCCAAACATACAAACAAACTCAGAGTGAAGGGTTGGAAAAGGATCTACCAATCAAATGTCCCCAGTGAGAAAGCAGGTGTAGCAATCCTGATATCTGACCAAATAAACTTTTCATTAAAATCAATAAAAAAAGACAAGGACAGACACTACATATTAATACAGGGAACGATCCAAGAGGAGGATATTAACATCATCAACTTATATTCCCCAAACATTGGTGCACCCAAATATGTTAAGCAAATACTCTCAAACTTACAGAATAAAATAGATCCCAATACGATAATACCAGGAGACTTTAACACCCCACTCTCACCAAAGGACAGGTCTACCAACCAGAGGATTGGCAAAGAAGCTACCGAATTAATTGAGGCCTTACTTTAAGCGGAACTAACTGACATCTACAGAGTATTTCACCCTAAAACAACACAGTACACATTCTTATCAGCAGCTCATAGAATTTTCTCCAAAATAGACCATATCATAGTTCACGCAAGGAACTTAAGCAAATACAGGGGATCAACATAATCCCCTGTATCCTACCTGACCACAGTGGAATCAAGCTAGTTCTCAATAACAAAGCATACTGCAGAAATTACTCTAATACATGGAAATTGAACAGCACACTTCTAAGCTATGCCTGGGTAATGGGAGAGATCAAAGAAGAAATAAAAATATTTCCTACAACTCAATGAAAATGAAAACACCTTGGAAAGAAACTTTTGGGACACAGCAAAAGCAGTCCTGAGGGGCAAATTTATTGCCCTCAGAACCCACATCAAGAAAATAAAGACAGACCAAGTAAATAATCTCATGTTGCAATTAAAACAGGTAGAAAAACATTAAAAAATGGAACCTAAATTTTCTAGACGGAGCCAGATAACCAAATTAAGCACCCAGATTAATGAATTAGAAAATTGGAGAACGATAGCCAAAATTAACCAAACAAAAAGCTGGTTCTTTGAAAAAAGTAAACAAAATTGAGAGACCATTGGCAAGATTAATTAAAAAAAGAAGAGAGGAAACCCATATTAACAGGATTAGGGATGCCACAGGGAAAATCACAACACGTACCCAAGATATCCAAACAATTTTAACGGACTATTTTCAAAAGTTATACTCTCGGAAGAAAGAAAACGTGGCAGAAATGGATGCATCTTTAGAGAAATGCAAGTTGCCCAAACTGAGCAAAGAAGAAGTACATCCATTAAATAAGCCAACATCCTACAACGAGATACAGGAAACAATCAGAAGTCTTCCAAGAAAGAAAAGCCCAGAACCAGATGGATTCACAGCAGAATTCTATAAAACCTTTAAAGAAGAATTAATACCCATACTCCTCACGCTCTTCAGAGAAACAGAGAAGGAGGGAGCTATCCCAAACTCATTCTATGATGCCAATATCACACTCACCCGAAACCAGACAAAGACCCAACCAAAAAAGAGTATTACAGGCCAATCTCCTTGATGCACACAGATGCAAAGATCCTTAACATAATTCTAGCTAACAGAATCCAGAAACACATAGAAAAATCATACACTATGACCAGGTAGGCTTCATCTCAGAGATGCAAGGATGGTTTAACATACAAAAGTCAATAAATGTAATCCAACACATCAACAAATACAAGGTCTAGAATTACATGATTATCTCCACAGATGCAGAAAAGGCCTTTGATAAAATTCAACATTCATTCAGGCTAAAAGCTCTGGAGAAAATAGGAATAGAAGGAACATTTCTTAAAACAATAAAAGCCATTTATGACAGACCAATAGCCAATATTATACTTAATGTGGAAAAGTTCCAACCAATTCTCCTAAAATCAGGAACAACGCAAGGATGCCCACTGTTTCCATTCCTCTTCAGTATAGTCTTGGAACCCTTAGCCAGGGCAATAAGGCAAGAAAATACATTAAAGGGATCTGCATAGGGAAAGAAGAAGCTAAACTATCCTTTTTTGCAGATGACATGATACTATACCTTCATGACCCCAAAAACTCCATGCCCAAACTCTTAGAAATCATAAATCACTTCGGAAAAATAGCAGGATACAAAATAAACCCACAAAAATCAGTTGCCTGCCTGTACACTGACAATGTACAAGCAGAGAGGGAAATAAAGGAAGCAACCCCATTCATAATAACCTCCCCCAAAATAAAATATTTAAGAATTAACCTAACCAAAGATGTAAAAGAGCTATTTAATGAAAACTATAAAAAGTTAAAGAAAGAAATTACAGAAGACACTAGGAAATGGAAAGATCTCCCATGCTCTTGGATAGGCAGACTTAATATAATGAAAATGGCAATATGGCCAAAATTAATATACAAATTCAATGCAATTCCTATTAATATCCCAATGACGTACATCCATGAAATACAGAAAACAGTCAAAAAATTCATATGGAACAACAAAAGACTTAGAATAACCAAAACAATTCTAGGGGATAAAGACAACATGGGAGGGATCTCGATGCCAGACTTCAAACTCTACTATAGAGCCATAATAACAAAGACAGCATGGTACTGGCACAAAAACAGACCCGAAGACCAATGGAATAGAATAGAAGATCCAGAAATAAATCCACATGCCTACAGTCAGCTGATATTTGACAAAAGACCCAAAGACATACTATGGAAGAAACATAGCCTCTTCAACCACTGGTGCTGGGAAAATTGGGTGGCCACATGCAGAAGACTAAAAGTGGACCCCAGCCTATCACCATGCACCAACATCAACTCAAAATGGATTACAGACCTTAACATTAAACCTGAATCTCTGAAACTACTGCAGGACAGAGTAGGAGAGACACTTGAACTAATAGGCACAGGAAGGAACTTCCTGAACAGAGTCCCAAGGTCACAGCAAATTGGAGAGAGACTTGACAAATGAGACTACCTTAAAATAAAATGCTTCTGCACAGCTAAAGCTATTGCAACTAAGCTAGAAAGACAACCAACTAATTGGGAAAAAATATTTACCAGCAATATATCAGACAAGGGGTTAACATCCTGTATATACAGGGAACTCAAGAAACTAATCCCTCCCAAAACTAACAAACCAATTACTAAATCCGCAAGGGAACTAAAGAGAGACTTCTCAGATGAAGAGATAAAAATGGCGAAGAAACATATGAGGAAATGTTCACCATCCCTGGTTGTGAAGGAAATGCAAATAATGACAACCCTGAGATACCACCTTACCCCAGTCAGAATGTCCCACATCCTCAAGTCAGCAAACAAGAAATGCTGGAGGGGATGCGGAGAAAGAGGAACCCTTTTACACTGCTGGTGGGAATGTAAACGAATACAACCACTTTGGAAAGCAATCTGGAGGATCCTCAGAAAACTAAATATTGACCTCCCTTATGACCCAGTCACACCACTTCTATGCATCTATTCTGAACAACAGGAACCAGTACACAGGGACACATACAACTCCATGTTTATGAAGCACTGTTCACAATAGCCAGGATGTGGAAACAACCCAGATGTCCCACCACAGATGAATGGATCCAAAAATGGTGGTATCTATACACAATGGAATATTATGTAGCCATTAGAAATGAGAAAAGAATGGCATTTTCAGGAAAATGGATGGAGCTAGAAAAAAATCATGTTGAGCGAGCTAAGCCAAGAGCAAAGAGACAAATGGTACATGGTCTCTCTGATAAGTGGATGTTAAATCCAAAATGTTAGGTGATACGACAAAATTAACAGGACTTAAGAAACAAAGGACTTTGGGCTGGGAAGGTGGCTCAGTGGTAGAGCGCTTGCCTTGCATGCATGAGGCCCTGGGTTCGATTCCTCAGCACCACATAAGCAAAAAGAATAAAAGCCGGAAATGGCACTGTGGCTCAAGTGGTAGAGCACTAGCCTTGAGCTGAAGAGCTGAGGGACAGTGCCCAGGCCCAGAGTT
>NW_012267296.1:260346-323256 GCF_000151885.1 Dipodomys ordii
TAAACCAAAGGAGGAGGCTGCAATGCTTGGTAAGAAATGTACGCATTATCCTGCCCATGTAATTGTAACCCCTCTGTACAGTATGTTCACAAATAAAAAATAAATAAATAAATTTTTAAAAAAATAAAAAAAACTTTTTGCAAATAGATATCATATAGTGATATCTATTCACTTTTCAAGTTTATTTTGTGAATTTTGTGAAGGGAATTTCTGTGACTAGATACACTTTCATCCTGAGAAATCTGTATCTGTGAAAATGAAATTAAAGAACTAAGATGGGGCTTGGTGCCAGTGACTCACGCCTGTAATCCTCGCTACTCAGGAGGCTGAGATCTGAGGATCATGGTTCAAAGCCATCCTAGGCAGGAAAGGCCATGAGACTCTTATCTCCAATAAACCACCAGAAAACCGGAAGTTTTGCTGTGGCTCAAGTGGTAGAGCACTAGCTTTGAGCTGAAGAGCTGAGGGACAGCACCCAGGCTGAGGTCAAGCCCCAGGACAAACCCCCCTAAAAAAAGAGAACTAAGGTCGGAGACCATGAAATATAAACAGTGGCAATTTTTATGCCCTTAACCTTAAAACTGGGTTCAAATATATGTGTGGAGGTAGATGCAGGTACATTTCCAATGTATATTTTGAAGACCAGTTTGAGAAAAATGTTAGAACAGCCACACTTCTGGATGAAGAAATCCAAATATCCCTGGAAAAAAAATTAGGAAGAATTTCAAGGACTATTTCAAACTTTGCTTATATTAATTTCCTGGATAGACAGAATAATTATAATGTTCTAAAGTGCCTATTTGCTATATTTAGACACTGAAAAATAACTTCTAAATATCCTTTTGAAACTTGGTATATTTCTGTGACTAAAAACATTAACGGTTAAAATTTAAAGGTGGTTCTTTCCTCTACAGAAAAGTCATGAATAGAAGTTATGAATAAAGACAAGCACTAATCAAGTCCCTAATGACAACTCTTAAATAAATAATTTTGAGAATTATTCAAGGTGATGGGGACATTTACTACTGAGAATTTATTAGGAAAAACTATTCTGGAAGGGGTCATTCGTCATGCAATGTGATTCTAACTCTCGTAAGTTTCTCTTTCATACAAAGCCCTGAGTTCATACCCCAATACCATCAAATAAAAAAAAATTTGCTCCCATAATCTACTCTATGTGATATACCTTTCTGGCGGAAAGTTGTATGCTCAAATAAGTAATTCTTTTAGTGAACTACCTACCTCAGGATTGTGTGTTACATTTCTTTTCAGTGATGCTACCTAGATTGAGATAAAACAATGGACTCCCTATACAGTCATCCAATGTAAGCATGTGAACACCTTTAGGGGAGCTAGCAAAGTGTACCTGGCTGATTACTACTGCCTCAGTTGAATTTGAATAATAATAGATTCAAACACTGCTCTTAAACATGTATTTCTATCTCTGACAGGAATTGCAGATGCATTCTCCTTAAAAAAAAACACAGATGAATAAATTTCCCACCATGACTCATAAACTTTTCGTTCATGATAACAATGTTGGGGCTGGCTTCCATGAGGTAAACCTGGATGCTTGTCTTGTTTCTGTATCAGTTTGAATGCAACTAGGTTGTCGAGGGGAAAAAAATGTAGGCAGCAGATGAGCTTTTCAGTAACCTCATGATCTCTCTGCTCTTGAGGTTTCCCCTTGAGACAAAAGATAAAATGTATTCCAGAAAAAAAGTGAGAGTCGTATTGAAATAAAACATCCTATTTCTAGTTAGAAAGAGTATATCTTTTTGAAATTGATGCATTGCCAAAAGTCTCTGCAGATACCGGGCTTAGCAATGAATCATGTAATGTGGATATTGATTTAGACTCTGATAATTGAATCCACCTTCCCCAATTGACACATCTTTTGTTTTCTTGAAGGTAATTCCTGCTATGGTGGAGCACAACTTACCCTAATAATTTATCTAGTAGTTCTCTACATTTATTTAAATTGAGAATGTGCCTTCTTTCACAGCTTTCAAATGTGGTCTCTTATCCCCCTATTCTTGAACATTTGGCCTTTTCCAATTAATGTGACACCCTTTCCCAGGAACATTTGGGCAATTTCCTAAAGGAGCCACAGGGAGACAGCTCATGCATAACAAAGTCCCTGCTGAGCTGTAGAATAGCTACTAAATGGCTGAGGTTAAAAAAGTGCTCTATAGAATTGCTTAAGTCTCTCTAGAACCACAGTGGGGCTTCAAATTAATTCTTGAATGTGTTATGCATGTGACAGTCTTCCAAATTCTCTTTTAAAAGATTCTTATTAGTATATATTATTTGTGTAAGGAGGTGTTCATTGTGACATTTGCATAAATGCATGAAATATACTCCCATCTAACTCAACCCCCTGCATTTCTCTCCCTTTACCACTCTTTTAAAAATAATTTCAACAGGCTTAATTGCTTATTGTTCTGTTGTCATACATGTATATAAAGACTTCAACCTCATTTACTATTTACACTGACTCTCTCCCCCCTTCCACTGATACCCTCTCCAACATGACTTGTTTTGCTTTCCTGTCATCTTTTTTCCAGTGTATATTAATTGCACAAAGGGACTTCTCTATAGTAATGAACATGTGTACATATTTTACTTAGGTTAACCTAATCTATTGCCAAATATCATTTTGATATATTTTAAGCAAGGACTCTGGGTCTTTTCTCCAATCCTTTCTAAAGTGACATTGTATTAAGACAATGTAGAGTGTATAATTCCCTTTTTGCAATATCTCAGTTCAACAAACACAAAATCTCACAACCCTATAGCATTTTTCACAAATTTCCCCACAACTTTACAGCATGAAAAGCATATCTGTGATAAAGTTTATGGACACCAGCGTCTGTGAAAATGCATGTGTAAACCCAGGAAAGCAAGGGTACTATGTGTTTGGAGTAAATGGCATTAACATTGCCCACTAACTCCAGCCAACTAAGTTAAAGAAAAGATTCCAAGTTTCACTGAAACTTCAACTCACTAGCATTTATCAATCTAAGTTTTCAAAATAATCTGGGCTGGGAATGTGGCTTAGTGGTGGAGTACTTGACTAGCATGCATGAAGGCGTGGGTTCGATTCCTCAGTACCACATAACAGAAAAAGCCAGAAGTGGCGCTGTAGCTGAGTCTCCTGTGTGGAAGAACAACATCATTTGACAAAGTTATTAGTTCTGTGGTTATTACCAAAGTTTACACTAAATGATAACAGTATAGGAACAGAATTTAATCCAATTTGTTAAAGTTCATTCATACATACAGGTTTAAAAAAAACTTGCTGCCATCCTTTGTTAAATCATTTTTCTTCTTTATGAATTTTACTTTATATTTTTTTATTATTTTTTGCCAGTCCTGGGGCTTGAATTCAGGGCCTGGGCACTGTCTGTGGGCTATTTTGCTCAAGGGTAGCACTCTACCACTTGAGCTGCAATACCACTTCCAGGTTTTTCTGTTTATGTGGTACTGAGAAATCAAACCCAGGGCTTCATGCATGCTAGGCAAGCACTGTACCACTAAGCCACATCCCAGCCTGACTTTTCACTTTTTAAAAATATTCATAGAATCTCTGCCTCTGGTCTACCCAAATATGTTCTTTTCTTTTTCCAATGTGTACCTCTAAGGAACTTCTAAAATGTCTTTGCTAGTTAAACAGGTCAATCCATCCTTCAGTACTTCTCTAAACACAGCATTTACTATGATGTTGCATTTTTTAGTAGTGTACTAGTTAGAGAGATAGGCTTTTAAATTCCACAATCTGGATTTGTATCCTGATACTCGTATTTACTACCTTCACTACCTTTGGGTGAGCTATGGAAATCTCTGTTCATAGTTCTCTTATCTGTAAAAGTGTGTAAAAGTAGCACTTCACACTTTGAACTGAGTGTGGTAATGATAAAAAGAATTATTCATGTAGAACATGTAATACACTGCTTTGATTTTGTAAACTTATTAAGCTCTACAGGTTATTAACTTATTCAAAAGATGGTTCTTTGTCCTGCTATGTTCTGTTTTTTTCCAATCCTTTGAGTTTTCAAACTTCAGACTTCCCAGAAACCAAGTAACCCAGTAGCGACTGAAAGAGAACACAAGTTTAGACTGTCTCCCTTTGTGTCGCTTTTATCTTTTTGATTCAGATGTTGACTGTAGACCTTTCCACTAAGTAACCTTGTTGATTTGAAAAACTCAGTAATGGTAGATTCCTTAATAAACACAAAACATTTACTGGACAAAAAGAAATATAACTGTGATAACTCCCAACATTAAGACCAGGAGAAAACTGATGTTAATTTTTTTTGACCCTTACATTTTTCTTTGTCATTGAAGTATTTCAATGTCACTTGATTCTAGAATGAAATATGTTTCAAAGTACCACCCCTCCTCCCACCATTAGAATACATTCTTTAGTGTAGACTTATGATCCTTCCAGTATTTTTGATAAATTCCTGAGTTAGAAAAAGTAATGTTAATGAAATATGAAGAGTCAAAATTAATTAGAGTTAATGATAAATTAAAACACTCTTCTAATTACTATGTGTCTCTGACATTTTGCCCTCATTGAAATGTACAAGAAAACTAATTATATGAGTTTATTGCTCCACTTTTCTTTTACTACATTCTTGAACTGGACTTGGCAAAGATTGTCAACAAGTCCAAATCAAATGTGCTCTTGAGGGCAGTTTTTACCATGGCTTCTCTGTCAGAAATATATGCATTTTTACTTGAATATCCCTGAATAATATCCAGTGAAGGATGGCAACACATGTTTGGTAGAAGAACTCTGGTCCAGCAGGTCAATCTATATGTGTAATGCACGAAATCTCTTCCTATCTTCTGTTCAAGTACTACATCTTTTCTTCCGTTTTATTTAGCGTCTTCAAGTAAATACATACAGTGTTTAAATGTATTAGACATATGATGTGAAACCAAAACCCAAATTCTTTGGCCTGGGCTTCTTTTTACTCCAAGCTTGCACTCTACCACTTGAGCCACAGTGCCATTTCTGGCTTTTTCTGTTTAAGTGATACTGAGGAATTGAACCCAGGGCTTCATGCATTTTAGGCACTCTACCACTAAGCCACATTCCCAGACCTTCCTCTACTTTAGTTTTTATTTATTTATTTTTTGGTTGATCGTGGGTCTTGAACTTTGGGCCTGGGTGTTGTCCCTGAGCTCTTCAGCTCCAGGTGAGCACTCTACCACTTGAGTAACAGCATCACTTCCGGTTTTCTGGTGGTTAATTAGAGATAAGAGGCTCATGGACATTCCTGTTCAGACTGACTTTGATGTGGATCTTCGGATCTCAGCCTCCTGAGTAGTTAGGATTACAGGCATGAGCCACCGGCACCCAGTCCTCTACTTTACTTTGAAGTGCAAGATAAAGGCAGCAGAATGGTTTATTTCCTGATTAATAAGGAATTTCATTTTAATAGCATGGAACATATTAATATTATTTACCAGTAGGTTCATGAATCTATATTATTTTCTCTAGTGAAGTTATGGTTTTAGTCAGATAACCCATGAACAATTTAAAAAATATAATCTAAATGTTTTTCCTTTGTGCCTACATTCACCTAACATATATCATGATTATTTAGAGGACAAACACATTTAAACAAGAAACTTTTCTATTTTTCTTTAGGTAAATACAAATTTTATTTGAATTTTGAACTTCAAGTGTTTGTTTTTGAATTGTTGTTGGTAGCCTTATTCATTTATTTATGAATTCTTCCATAATTTCACAGAATCACTTTCTCCTCTCATTCTCCCTCTCCTCCCCAAGTAGTAAAGTTCATTTTCAACATAGTGACTAGTGAGTAACACTGCTGAATTTCTTCACTCTTTGTCCCACCATTTCTGTGGTTTCCCTTTCCGTCCCCAAAGCAAATACATGTGTACTGAGTGTGCTTTTATTTCAGCTGCAATGCATCATGCAAAGTCAGGTACAGAATTTCATACTCTTGATGTCATGTTGGCACTTAGAAAAGATTGCTTCTGTTTTGAAGCATTTTGAAGTTAAAGTTAAGAATGATCAATGTGAATGTATATAAAATATGATATGCTACCAACTGTCTCATCTAACAAGTGAGTCAGATGTCAATATAAATTCTAGGTCTGAATTACAAAACTGTTCACATGGCTGGAAGGTAAAACGTTCTTTAAATTTTATGATTTTGGTATATTTCACATAAAATATTCTCTTTGCCTAGAACACCTTTTCCCCAGCTATGTTTATCTAGCAGTTTCTATGTGTCTTTCAAAATAAAAATTAAACGTCACAGACTCTAAGATTTCTTTATCCTTGCTTTGGCAGTTGATGGTTCTCACATTTGCCTTTCCAATATAGACTATGTTATTTCTTTTCATGTCAAGTTTATATACATATACATATATATACATATATGTATCTATATATATGGATATATATGCATATATATACATATATGTATATATCCATATATATAGATACATATGTGTATATATATACATATACATATATATATATGTCCCTGCCACCAAACTATGAGCCTGTTGAGAGCACTAAACATGCCTTTTAGCACTTTAAATTTAAAAACTAGGATAGTGCTGATTGATACATAAGAACTACAGTTGAGGGGCTGGGAAAGTAACTAAGTGGTAGAGCTCTTGCCTTGCATGCATGAGGCCCTGGGTTCGATTCCCCAGCACCACATAAGCAAAAAGAAAAAATGCCGGAAGTGGCGCTGTGGCTCAAGTGGTAGAGCACTAGCCTTGACCTGAAGAGCTGAGAGACAGCACCCAGGTCCAGAGTTCAGGCCCCACAACCGGACCCCCCCAGAAAAAACAAGAACTACATTTGAATAGTGAATAAATAAACAAGCATGTCCTAAAACTGAGCTGAAGATGACTTGGATGTGGGTAATATTTATCAATGAGAGTCACCAAAGTTATGATGCAGGAACATTAACATATCTCTCTCATTTCATGTCCATCATGGATCTGTAGAGGAATTTGTCACCAAAATTACTGCAAACTGCAGTTTCTAGAACTAAGACAGAAGTTGAATGATAAACATTGATAAGTTATTTAAAATCAGAAACCAAAGGATGAAGCTATTTTATATGAAATCGCAGTGGTGGATATATGATAACAGGCATTTTGCAAAACTCAGAGACATTGAACAAGATACATTATACTTATAAGCTTATAAATCTTTTGTACAATTACTTAAAGATAATAACATATAATTTAAAAATCTCAGAAATTTATTCCACAATGAGTATTTAAAATGGCAGGAAACCACAAGATCCTTTGATATAATGCAGAAAGTGACTACACAATATAAATGTCTGATAAATGTATAAAGCAACCACACTAAGGGAAGTATGAGAAAGGGTGCTGATCTGGATTACTTTGTAAATGAATGGAGACAATAAAAGTAAAATCAAAAAGTACTGTGTTGCTTTTAGAGCCTAATCCTCAGGAGTAAGTGCTAGCAATTCTGAAATCATTGCATAGTTACTCTGGAATTACACACATGAATAAGTGAATGATGGATGTTGAGAGTCATGTTTTTCATTGCTGGTGGAAAAGTTAGAGACGGACCAGAATGAGTCATATTATACTGGCATAGAATTATTGACTTCAGTATGAATGTATATTTGTCTGAATAAAGCTATTGGTCAATAAATATGGAAATCACAGATCCCTGTGCATATCCCTGAGTATAAACATATTTTTCTTAGCTTTTTCTATTTCAAAGGTCTAGCAATACTGTAATCCAGTAGCAATGAGCACAACTAGCATCTAGATTGTGATATTTTTATAGGTCTATTTTCGTACTTCATTTTTTAATAATATGGGGGGTCAATGTGATAATTTGTGTGTGTGTGTGTATGGAGCGGGGAGGGGCAGAATAGGACTATTCCAATGAGAACCGTACTTCTATTTTTGTCTATATTTTAATCTTTTGATTGGAAATACATTTAAAGCTAAAATAATTTAAAAATAGCCTACAATGTTCCCATATACTCTTCATTTACTTTTTTCCAGTTAACATTGTAAGGTCTGCTCCTGGATGACAAGCAGACTCCATCCTCCTTGCCGCAAAGTCTCCACCCAGTATCTGTGTTACCTAGGCAACTGGCACACCTGGAAGAAGTCACATCTGCATCTGCTGAGGTCACATCTGAATTTGATGTGGCCACACCTTTCTCCACCCATAACCTAGATAAGGCCTAGCTCAGGCCCAGACACTCTCTTTCCCAGGTATTTCTCAGGTCTTTTCCAGGTCTTTCCCAGCTGTGTGGAGGGCCAACATGGCCTGGTGCCAGCCCGAACGATGAATAAACCTACCCCTTACCTGAATACCACCTGCATGGTGTTGTTCTTATTTGGCCACCTCTTTTTAAAAACCTAAGATAAATGGTGCTGTTTGAACCCAGGAAGGGCTTAAAGTCAGGATAGGTGGGATTTCTATCCGTTTTTTTTTCTTTATTTTTTTGTTTTTGCTTTTGTTTTTGGTTTTTCTCCTTTTTGCTCTGAGGAATACCCACTGTTCTGATGGTCTTTTGCGAACCAGTCTGTCTGCTGCGGACACAGTGCGTCAATACCATTGCTGGCCTCTGCATTCACCTCCATGCTTCTACATTTTGGTGAGTGAACTACTCTCTAAGGGTTCTCTGTCACACAGTCTCTCTTCAGATGTGGTACCATGACAGAGAACCTGCTAGGCCTTTAACTGAAAAGCTGTTCACCTCTGGAGCCAAGGAGGCTTGCCTCTGGTTGCCTAGCCACTCCTCCCTAGAGGGCTCAGTGGCAAGTTGGGATGCCACTTCCATCCAATAAGCCCTCCTTCACTCACTAATATTTTTTTCTCTCCTACGCCCTTAATGGGGTGCTGCGTGTCACTCCAGTGTTGTGAAACTCCTCTGAAATGCCTCCTGTGCCAATGGAAAACCAAAGCGCCTAATTATTTTATGCTGTTCTCAGATTTAGAGAATTTTTGCCTCTGCAATGGTAAATGGTCAGAAGTCTGTTTACTTTCAGGCTTTCTTTGTTCTTTGCCAATCATGCCCAACTTCCCATATCTCTCCCTTTCCCTTTTCTACAACATTTTGGATTGTGCCCTGAAGAGTACGATGCAGGCTGGGTCCTGGGGACCCCCTCTAGGTTCCCTATCAAAAGCTAGCCAAACTAGGCTTGATCTATTTGTTCAGGCTTTCTTTGCATTTTTTCAGATATTCACCATCTTGAGTTCACCATCTTGGCCACATAGTGGGTTAAGGGTTTGGCCCCATCTGACCCATAGCCTTCCACCAAGCTTACTACTCCTCCATCCATCTATTCTAATGTGCCTTGCTAACAAGTTGCTCTTTTCACAGACTTTGGTAACTGAGGCCCAAACATCTGATGTGCTGTGTTAGCAAAGATATCTAAACATTGTTGTCAAAAATTTTAGGTTTCGAGTTTTGTCTTTTTTGTTTTCTGTTGTGTATTCTAGTACTGAGTAAGTGGGTCTAAAATATTGGGCAGATCTGTACTAAGATGCTCATCACATCTAATGAGTTTTGTCATTGCAGAATATTTCTTGGTCAATTCTTGATAAGGACCAGGTAAGCTCTACTTATTCTACTTGATCTCCTTGATGCTTTAATTGGAAATAATAAAGGGCTTTTGTGGCAAAGATTGCAGTTCAAAGCCAGCCCGGTACTTGATCTCCTTGATGCTTTAATTGGAAATAATAAAGGGCTTTTGTGGCAAAGATTGCAGTTCAAAGCCAGCCCGGGCTAAAAAATCCCTAAGACTCCATCTCCTAGCTAACCTGAAAAGAGCCAGGCTGGAAGCATGGCTCAAGACTCTTATCTCTAACCAGCCAAACACTGAAAGTGGTACTGTAACTCAAAGTGGTAGAGCACTAGCCTTGAGCAGAATTGCTCGGGAGAGTGCCCAAGCCTTGAGTTCAAACCTCCATGAATACTAACTGGGAAAAGCCATCAAAGCAATGAGCACCTAGACTCAGCCAGTCTGGGGAACAAGGGACCATGGAGAGGAATAAGAAGAGATGATGTCATATCAGCCACTTTGTGCCTGCCCTTTCAAAATTAACCAGAGCTGGGAGGTCAATAGAATTAAGAAGCCTGCCCATCTAATGTCCATACCTGTCTACCTTTTAACTGGACAGGAATTTACATTCTTGCCTTTGTTAGCTGACTTCTCCTCTACCTTGTCACCAGATAGGGACATTTCTTTTCTTTTTTCTTTTTTTTCTGGGTTCGGTCATGAGGCCTGAACTCTGGGCCTGGGCGCTGTCCCTCAGCTCTTCAGCTGAAGGCTAGTGCTCTACCACTTGAGCCACAGTGCCACTTCCGGCTTTTTTCTTTTTGCTTATATGGTGCTGAAGAATCAAATCCACGGCCTCATGCATGCAAGGCAAGCATTCTACCACTGAGCCACCTTCCCAGCCCACCAAATAGGGACATTTCTACCACATTTTTCAGCCCCTATTCCTTCCTCTTGCCATTTATTTGCTCTCTAGTATTTTTTTTTCCAGCCCCTCAATGCCTCATGAGACTTTCTCCAGGCTTCATTCAAGAGACTTGCCTCCTCCAAACTTCATCTAAGGACTCACACCCACCAAGTGACAGCTGCTGACTGTTGCCTTCTCTGGGAGGGGACCACATTCCAGCCTTTCACCCCTAATGTCAATAACCCTTGTCATCAGAAAGTAGCCAGAGAGAATCTGCTCCCTATTTCATGATTATTAAAAGGCTGGAATGTAAGTTCCACTCCTGGATGACGAGCAGAATCCACCCTTCTCCCAGCAAAGTCTCTACCCAGTACCTGTGTTACCTAGGCAACTGGCACACCTGGAAGAGTCACATCTGCATCTGCTGAGGTTACATCTGAATTTGATGTGGCCACACCTTTCTCCACCCATAACCTAGATAAGGCCTAGCCCAGGCCCAGATGCTCTGCTTCCCAGATATTTCCCAGGTCTTTTCCAAGTCTTTCCCAGCCTCATGGCGGGCCAACATGGCCTGGTGCCAGCCCGAATGATGAATAAACCTACCCCTTACCTGAATACCACATGTGTGGTGCTGTTCTTACTTGGCCACCTTTTTTAAAAAACCTAACAATCATTTTATATATTCATAGTACAACTATATTAAGAAGGAAATACCAATTCAACACTATTAGCTAAAATACTGACTTTATTCATATTTCACCATTTTTTCCACTAATGTTTGCTTGCTCCAAATATAACCCTGGGTCCCACATTGCATTTCCTCTTCAGACTGTTCTAATTTGGAACCTCTCTTTCATCTTTTTTTTAATGACCTTGACTCTAAGAATAATACTAATTGCTTTGATGTTTCTGCTTTTAGATTTGTCTGCTTTTTCACCATGTTTCAATTTAGTTTATGCATTTTGTATGAGAACATAACACAAGTGAATCTCTGTTCTGTTCAGTGACCTCACTGAAACTAGCAATTTTAGAATGCATGTCTAACTCCAGGTGTTCCCATATGTCTGGTCCAGCCACTTGTCCTTACATGCTAAATAAAGTGATATAGAGAAAGAAAGGGAAATTATATTTTGTGGCAGGTACAGAAATACAACACTTCAGTACATCTTCAGCCATCTTCAGGGGAAATTAAGACACTTCCCTTAGGTTAAATAGAGACTTAGGGGCAGGCAGTAAGAAAATGATGGGTAGTTTTTTTTTTTTTTTAAAGCCTCAATTCGTAAGTGTGGTCAAGGGTGGCCACAGGTGGTGTAAGATAGACTTGACCATCCATTGCCTCAGGATTGATGAAGTTAGGACTTGTTACAATAAGTTCCATTGATACCAGGGTGATGGGCTGGTCCTTCTTGAATTCCAAGAGAGCTGAAAGTGATTGTAAGAGAGAATGGCTCAGAACAAAGGACCTAAGTACAAAATGGAGGGATCAGGGGACCAAGTAAATAGTGTTTCTCAGCAAAACAAAAGAAAGCAAAACAGCAGCAGCAGCAACAACAAAAACAGCTTGTAATTACCTCTTTCATTACCTGTGGATTGTTACTTTATCTTGCCACTGGTGCTGTGATCTTTGATCTCTTAATTAAGGACTTTGAAATAAAGGTATAGCTTGAATTACCTTATATTGTCCTCACAACCATATACACTGCATGTTATTATTATCCAAAGACTTTTTTTTTGGCTTGGTCATGAGGTTTGAACTCTGGGCTCGGATGCTGTCCTTGTGCTCTACAGCTCAAAGTGAGTGTTCTACTGCTTGAGTCACAGCGCCACTTCCAGTTTTCTAATGGCTTATTGGAGATAAGAGTTTCACGGACTTTCCTGCCAGGGCAGGCTTTGAACCATGAACCTCAGATCTTAGCCTCCTGAGTAGTTAGAATTACAGGCATGAGTCACCAGCGCCCGGCTTCCAAAGACATAAACTAATCCACCAAGGTATTGAATAGCTTGCAAAAATACAGTTTGTAAATAGTAGAGGCAGTATTTGAATTTATGCAGTTTAGCTGTTAAGCCTCCACTCCACATCTGTACATACTGACTCCCTTGTTTAGAACCCTTTTTGCTCACATCCAACTGTTGGTCTTCTTCAGTTCTTCACTATATAGACCAATAGCACTCAGTAGCTAAAAATCATCCCCTCTCATTTGGATGCATAACTTTCTTGTTGCCAGCCCCCAAATGCATACTATATGTAAATCAGGGTATGAAATTATTTTACAATACAATCTGAGGTGAGCCAAAACATTTGTCCCATGCAAGTATCTTATATTTATACATGTAGTTGTGTACCATATAACAATATTTTGCCTAACCATGAATGGCATAAACTATGGTGATCCCATAAGATTATAATGGAGCTATAGAATTCATATTACCCAATGCTTCCATAACCACTACAATATTATGAATGAATATACTACTCATGCATTTATGATGATGTTGATATAAACAAAGCAACTGCACTGATGGTTGTATAAAATGTAGCACACACATGTAAGTTGATAGTCTTAATACTATGTTATGATTTATACATTCACTATAGAATATTTTATCATTATTTTAGAATCTCCTTTAATTATGTTTTTTTATGGTTGATCAGTGATACATCTGTGTATCACTGATTACACCTCTTGATTACATCAAGAGACTGTGTTGAGTGATTAGCTGATACCAAGTTGGTTTGCATATGTACACTTTTTGATGTCTTCAAGTGAAATCACCTGATGATACATTTTTCAAAACAAATCCACATTTCCTCATTGATAAACAATGCATAACTATGTGTATATATTCCAACTTATTTTAAAGGTATATTTGAGATAACATAAATTTTTGCTTTTGATACAGAACTTAATGCTTTTAATTAGTACTTGATTAAAGGGTTCACTGGATATTCTTTTAATATTAAGGCATTAAACATTATAAATGTTGATTTTTTACTCTTTTCTGGCACCATTTGGTAGGACTTGGGCATAGGTGCAAGTCCAGAACTGCTCATTGGTTCTGCCTTACTCTTTACTAATGTTGCCAGAGAAAGTAAATTATCTTTTGGGGCTTCAGCAGGTACTATAGAAAAGGCTATAAACCACATTTGGCAGTCTGTCTCACACAGATGTTACTCTTTGAAACACTGGGACAGTTTGTACTTCGTTTTCTTTATCAGATGTTGACAAGGGATCTTCTAACATTTTTTTTTTTGTCTGAAGCAGAGCAAAATTGTCTAAAAAGGGGGGGGATTTTAATTTGTTGTGCTATTTCTTTTCCATGTTTTTAGCTAGAGAGAGCAAGATTTTGGGAAGACTTATTTTTGTCTGATTCTGGCTGTGTTCTAGGTTATGGGTTTCGAGAATTCTCTAACCTCCAGCCTCGATTTATGAAATACACAAAGAAAATCTAGGGCCACTCACTGCCTGCCATTGGTTAAGTCTTGAGGTCTTTTACCAGTACACCTTTTTTTCCCCCTAAACTGTCAGTAAATTAGAGATTGTTGTGTTTGTACAGATTTTAGTTGTACTTGAGAGAGATAAGCAAGAATAATTGGATATTAATCTTATTGTTTAGAGCTGGAAGTCTCTAAATGATCTATTAAGCATTTAACATTTTTAAATAATCTTAAAAACCATTTCATAGCATATTTAGTGCCTGTATTTCAGCAAGAAGGTCAAATCAAATTATGCAGTCTACCATTATTGGAAAACCTTCTCAGATTATTTCATTTTAAAGTTAATTTGTTCTTTATCAAATATCCTTGTCCTATTTTTTTATGGAGTGGAAGCCTTTATTATTCTTTGTCATCCTTTCCATTTATTTATTTAAAATTTTAGCCTAGTTATTTCATATTCACAGTTTCTAAATCCTTTCCAGATCTGACTTGGATGTTCTAGTTTTAATTTTTCTGCGTATTCCTATTCATATTTTTTTAACTCCATGCATATTTTGTGATTTTTATCATGCATTTGTGGTGATTCAAACATCAGTTGTACATATTATTTGATAATTCTGATGAGGGTTTTTGTAAGGTTTCCTTCTCTTATGTTCCCTTAATAAATAAAAAGGCATTTAAAAAGAAATAAACTATCCATCACTTTACATTATTCTCTCAAAGAAGGGTGGTTAATGTTAATGTACTTCAAATGCCATATAACTGGTAATTGAGTCTTGGCTTTTTAAAAATTCATTTTAAGTTAGATCCTGCTCAGGAAGTGTACTAAAATTTAACATGCCCTTTATTCAGATAACAAGCTCTGAAGTTGATAAATATTTTGCATCGCTTCTTAAAATACAGGATGTCTGGAGGTTTATTAAATCCAGTCACTCAGTTATACTGCTTTGTTTTGTTGCTAATTAAAAGAAAAATTAATATTATACACATGGGAGTGGGAGAAAAGGGTTCTTTATTCCTGCAAATGCAATCCTGGGGAGACACCAGAAAGAATCACAATTTAGAATGATCAGTATAATCACAATGAAATATCTGAAAACTGAATTATGATGTAAAAAAAATTACACTAGTTTTCAGAATATGCACCAAATGGTGCATAATGCAGACCAGAATAGCATGGTAAGTTCTATGGAAATGAAATTAGCATGGGAAAAACAACCCAAAAATGGTTCTAGAACTTGTATACTAAAATAGATTAAAGTCCTAATCTACAATAATATATAATGATATATAAAATCTCCAGCATATAGTTGAAAATTATATACCATACCAAAAATTAAGAAAACCCAAAGAGAACTAAAAACTAACAGAGACCATTGTGGAGGTGACTAAAAAGCTGTAGGTATCTGACAAATATATCCAAACAGAAAGCATAAAAATAACAAATAATCCATTACAATTATTAGAAGGTATTAAAGCAAAATTGAAAATATACCAGTATACTATGAACAAATAAAAAGAGAAAACCTTGTCAAAGAAATAGGAGACTCAAAATCTAAAACTTAAATACAGTTCATTGAGTTATGAAATACATTTATTGAAATAAAACTTCACTGAACAAACTCAACAATAGATTGAAGGTAAAATAGAGAGTGTGAACTTGAAAATAGAATAAGAGGATTTATCTTATGTGAACAATAGATGGAAGGTAAGCTGACAACTGGGCACCAGAGGATCACATCTGTAATCCTTGGTGCTCAGGAGACTGAGATTTGAAGATCATGGTTCAAAGCCAGTCACCGACACAAATTAACCACTAGAAAACCGGAAGTAGCACTGTGTCTCAAGTGATAGAGTGCTCACCTTGAGTTGAAGAGCTTAGGGAAAGTGCCCAGGCCTAGAGTTCAAGCCCCATGAGTGACAAAATAAAATAAAAGAAGGTAAGTTGGAAAAAATTTTAAAAATACTTAGTATTCTAAAGGATGATATCAAAAGAACAACATCTCTATCATTAATCTCAGAGCAAAGGAATGGAGTTAGTATTCAAATAAATAATGGCCCCAAATTAGACAATAACAAAACATAACTTAGGAATGAATAATGGTTACAGTAACAGCAGATTTCCCATCTGTAACCATAGAGGCCAGGACATAGTGGAACACATTCTTCAAATGTTTTAAAGACAAAACTGTTAAGCCAGATACAGAAATATGGTGTAAAATTATTCTTCAGGAATGAAGAAAGGAAAAGATTATCTCACAAAAAGACAAACTTAGAATTAAACTCCAGCCAGAATGTCATCAAAATGGCTAAAGGGAGTTACTGAAAGTGAAAAGGAATGAAAACTGAGAAAAGAGGTCCAGTCACAAACAAGACCATACTAAAGCTACCAGCACAACTATGTTTATTGCAGCATTATTTACCATAGCTAAGATATGGAACCAACCCAGATGCCCCTCAGTAGATGAATGGATCAAGAAAATGTGGTATATATACACAATGGAATTCTATGCCTCCATCAGAAAAAATGACATTACCCCATTTGTTAGGAAGTGGAAAGACTTGGAAAAAATTATATTAAGTGAAGTAAGCCAGGCCCAAAGCACCACAGGTCCCATGGCTTCCCTTATTTGCAATAACTAGTATATGTCTGAGACAACCAAAAACGGTCAGATAAGTTGATGTTAGGCGAAATGAACCCCAAGATAAGGACTGTAATTTTTTTTTCTTGCTTGCTATTTTTCTAACATATTTGTAAGATATTTTTTTGTTGTTTTGTATGTCCCTCCCCCATGGTATTAACCCCTGTTTTCACTGTATTTGATGTTAGTATAATTTGTGGAGGGGAAGGGAAAAAACAAATTGTTTAAATAGGGATACCTGTGAACCCATTGCAACAATGAGATGTACAAGATGTTATGTCGATAAACGAACTTTACAGCTTTGGTGCGGGGGATGGGGGGAGATGGGAAGGGATGGTACGGGGAAACAAAGGAGGAGGCAACAATGCTTGATAAGAAATGTACTCATTACCTTGCTCATGTAATTGTTACGCCTCTGTATGGTATTTTCACAATAAAAAAAGAGGACTGGACACTTCAGAAGGTAAAGAGAACAATTAAATGGGCAAATGTATATGAAAACATAACAGATCTTTATTTTCATGTTTCTTAAAATAGTTCACATTTCAACCAAAATGTATATTACTACCTGATGTGCCACTCTTACATATATAAAAATACTTAAAAAAATTATATGTAACTGGCAGAGTGAGTAAAGGGAAGTAGATGGAAGCCAGATTTCTATACTTTGCTTCAAGTAATGGAATCAGTGTGAACAGATTGTTGTTATAAATGTACATTGCAATGCCTCGATGGACAATTATGAGAAATACAAACCATATACTCAAAACCACTAAAATTAAAGCATGGTGTATTGCAATTGTCAGTAGTAAAATAAGAAGCTCTTCAGAAGTATGAGAGAAGAAAAAATGAGAAAATAGTAAGTGGGGGATTTTAGACCATATCCTTGAGAAAAAGTGCTATACCTAATCTAGGACATTACTAACATACCCATGTGCATACACACACACACACACACACACACACACACACACACACACACACTATTGGCAAAATCTAAGTTGTTTAATGCTGTAATTTCAGCTTTGCCATAAAAGTACCTGAAAGGTAATTCAAAGATAAATCCAAGAGAACTAGATGACCATAGAAAAAAGTTTGAAGGACTTTGGCAAGTTTGCTTTCCCTGTAAAATATGTTAACTATATGAAAGAAACTAAAATACTTTAGGTTAACAATTAACAAAAGCCACAGGACAATTTGAAAATAATTATTTCTATTCAAGAGAAATTATGGAAACTGAATAAGAGAATGAGTGTGGAACATTATTACTTTTTACTAGTCTTATTCACCTTGCCTCCCAGGTTAGTGGTATAATAACCAAAACTGAATTGCATTTTAGACAATGGTGAGTTCTGAATGCTCTGGGAGCTTTGTTAGGGCACAACCCTCAGAAAACTGTTAATAAATACTTTGAACTTTCAGCTCCCTTGGAAATTTCTATTCTCAGAATTGTAGAGGCTATTTGACTAACAGCTCAGCTTAGTGTAAAATGTGCTATGCTTAACCCAGAGCATTACAAAATAAAAAATAAGAACATTAACTGCCAGCAAGCATCTTAGATGTTATTTCACTTGGGATAGATAAGTGCCTGAAAGAGAATTTAAAAGTAAATCTAAGAAAACTAGATTATTTTAGGAATAGCAACAGACTACTCCTGGAAATTTAAAGGCCTGCATATATATTAAATACCATATACATGCCTAAGAAAGACATGGAACCAGGTACATACCTCAAGAAGGCATGAAAGATGAGGTCTTTATATACATTTCTGGAAGTGTGAAACTTGCCTTCTAATAAAGGTTCTCTTTGCAAAGGATATAAGTTATTCTGGAAAATTTTCAATCTTCTGGCCAAACATTGGTTCATCATTAAATTTATAATGATCAAGGTGTGATGACTGAGAATCTGTGCTTAAAATGAAAACATGAGCATTTCTTTAAAAGCTAAATGAAAACCCATATACCATAGATTAGGGAATTTAGAATAATTTAGAGAACTACCTAGGGAAGTTTTAAATAAAATGCACAAACCATGATATCACAACAGCAAAGCCAACAAAAATAACAAAAATCTTAAGGATATAACACACTATGATAAAAAATAAAATGTCCATCTCCAAAACTATGCAAGACATGTAAAGAAGCAAAAGTACACCACATAATTATGGGTGAGGGGAACTTCAATAGAAAATAATCCTAAGGATAAACTGAATTTTAGAGTTAGTACATAAAGACTAAGCAAGCTATTGTAAATTATCTTTACAAACATAGGAAAATTATGCTGTGATAATTAATTATAGACGTGTATCTTTAAATATAGACTATAAATGTAGAATCAAATATGATAAAATAAACATGTAGAAATACAGGAATTGAGACTATAATGAATTTAAAATTCATCAGGGGAACACAAGAAAAAATATGTCAGAAGAGTAAATCCATAAACCTGAACACAGGGTAAGAGGAAATATCCATTCAATATACAAAACAATGAAACAGACAGACACTGGTGGCTCATGCCTATAATCTTAGCTATTCAGAAGACCGAGATCTTAGGATCCACGTTTGAAGCCAGCCCCAGGCAGAAACATACAAGAGACTCATCTCCAATAAATTACTCAGGAAAAGACAGAAGTAGAGCTGTGGCTCAAGTAGTAGAGCACTAGCTTTGAGCAAAAAAAGCTCAGGGACAAGACTCAAGTCCTGAATTCAACCCCAGGACTAGCCAAAAAGAAAGGAGGAAAGAAAGAAAGAAAGAAAGAAAGAAAGAAAGAAAGAAAGAAAGAAAGAAAGAAAGAAAGAAAGAAAGAAAGAAAGAAAGAAAGAAAGAAAGGAGGAAAGAAAGGAAGGAAGAAAGAAAGGAAGAAAGAAAGAAAGAAGGAAGGAAAGAAAGAAAGAAATGGAAGGAAGGAAGGAAGGAAGGAAAGAAGGAAGGAACAAAAATGAAGAAAAATGATCAGAGACATGCGAGACACTATTAAACATACCAGTATAAGTTTAATGGGAATAACAGGAGAAAATGATATTTTTAAGAACGAGAAATGGTACATTAAGTAACTAAAAGAGTAACAGGTGACAACTTATTAACTGTGATGAATAAGCATTAGTCTCCAAGTCCAAGAAACTTAAAATCTTCAATAAAGACAAAGAGATCCCCACCAAGACATACCATCACCAAAATGACAAAATTCAAACACTTAAGAGAAAACCTTAAATGCAACAAAAGAAAAAAAACAGGCAATTTTCCTCAATAAGTTAGTAACTGACTTCTCATTAGAAATTATGAATAGAAAAAATTCTGTGAATTCACCAAAATATTGAAAGAAAATGGTGATCCAGCAAGAATCTATAAATTAGCTTTCAGAAAATCTTAGACAAAAGTTCATCATGGAGGTTGAATTTGAGGTCTCTAGTTCTGCCAAGCATCAGACAGAGACCTGTACCCTTATATCACAAAGTTGTGGTCTGACACATGCCACTGACAGATATGGTTTGGGTGCATCCCTGGTTCTGTATAAGCCCTTGAGAATGGAGAGAGACTCCATTCACTGGGATAAAACAAGAAAATAAAAGATTTTACATTGGGACTAAATGCCAAACTGATGGAACCTAACAGTAGACTGGGCCTAATGGCACCAACACCCAGGCATTTGCTCACAATGGATCCTCCTAAACAGCTCTGGTGTAAAGCAGAGACATACGTTTCTAGTTTGTTGGACTTTTACTCCAGCCCAACATCACCTGTAGCTAGAGAGGCCTTTATGAGTCAGCCTCATTAATAGGCTGAGTACCCTTCTTTTAGACAGTAGAACCATGTTTTTAATTTTTTTCTTATACTTCAAGAGTGCTGTAAACATTTTGTAGAAAAGTATTATTGCAGCATTATTATACTATCTCAAAAGAAGGAACAGAAGTTAGCACAAATTCCTATAATACACCAGCCATATGATCTCAATTAAGTTACAAAGTAAATTTCAGGATTGTTGTGAGGAAAAATTAAACACAAATAATATGCTTAGGGAATATCTTGATACACAGTAAGAAATTAGTAAGAATTAAATAAAGTATTGTTATTGTTATCTATAAAGAGTACATTCCTTTAACATAATCTCATTTTTTGCGGGTTGTATAAGATTATAAAGGTGATTTTTATTTCCTTTGTTGATTATATTTTTCATCCTTAATAGAGCAAATTAATTTCTAACCCATGTGAAGAGAGTTACAAAGAAAGATTACAGGCATGAGCCACCAGCACTCAGCTAGTATTGGTCTTTCATAGGTCAACCCATATTTTTACTAGCCAAATAAAATCTATAGTCTTAAGTGGCCCCTAAAAGATTACTGAGAAATGGAAAACAGTACAATAATTCCAAATGGATATTAACATTTACTGATTTTTTTCTCCTGAATTCTCTGTAAGGCATTCTATCTGCCCTTCAGGAAAGCAATCACTATGATCCAGGTCACTGTCTTCTCTTATAGAAGAATCATCAAATGCCAAGTTCTGTACTAAGGGTCTTTTCATTTATCAGCTCCAACAACTCCTGCCAGAGTCATGAGGTGGGTACTATACCCATGTACAGTTGACAAATGGGGAATTCTGAAGATTTGAAAGACAATTCTTTCTTTCTTTATGTAAGCTTTTCAGTAGCATTTTCTTAAACCCCAAGCATATGTTCCTAAATACTATGCAACAGTCTCATTCCTCCAATTTTCTCCTTGCTCCCATAAAGCAATCCAACACAGATGTTTTACTCACATTTTATCTGTAGTATTTTGTATGACTCTAATGTATTATGAGAGCTTCAGTATTCATGTAGAGTTGAAAGCTCTCAAAAAAGCCTTGACCAAACAAGGTAAGGCACAGCACCCAAGCCCTGAGATCAAGGCCCAGTACTCATACAAAAAAATAAATATAAAATCTATGTACAATTTTATAAATGACAAACTTTCTTAGCATGGTGTTTTCTGTTTTTTCCTCTCTATGAAAAAAAATGTTCCTTGTATTGATGAATATTCTAAACTCCATCCAGTTTATAATCTCACTCATAGAATAAAGCCAATCTCAAGGGTCAAATTTTTGTCTATTTATGAAATCATAGATTCATCTTTATTTTCTACATTATTATTATACACACAAATATGCAAATACCTTAGATATATTGTGTGGTGGGTTCTATTGTTCCAGACCACTACAATAAAGGAAAAAATTGGACTCAGGATATTATTCAATTGTAGCATACTTGCCTAGATTGCACAAGGCCAAGAGTTTACATCACAACACTGAAAAAAAAATGAACACATTATTTAATTAATATGAAAACACTGTAATAAAGTCAATTCTATAAATATTTAATTTTCTAGTGAATACAAATGTTCATACCATACTGTGGTATTATTAGTGTGCAATAAATGTATGTTTAAATAACAGTACATAGCCTTTAGTTTGTAATAGCCAAAAATTTTAGTGTCCATCAGAATCTTTACCAAGTCTTAATCTGCTTAGTGATCAGAGTGTTGGTTCATCAAAATTGAGTAGTCATCTGGGCGCTGGTGGCTCATGCCTGTAATCCTAGCTACTCAGGAGGCTGAGATCTGAGAATCATGGTTCAAAGCCAGCCTGGGCAGGAAAGTCTGTGAGACTCTTATCTCCAATAACCACTCAGAAAACCAGAAGGGGTGCTATAGCACAAGAGGTAGAGTGCTCGCTTTGGGCTGAAGAACTACAGGACAGTGCCTAGGCCCAGAGTTCAAGCCCCATGACCGACAAAAAGTAAATTAAAAAAAATTGAGTAGCCATAATATTTTAAAAAATAATAAAGACAATGAAAATATTTTTATGTATTGATTATTCCTTTCATGAGAGACTTCTCAATAGTATGTAGCAGTGGTTGATAGTGTTTTGCACTGAGTAGAATTTCTTTCAATATTAATAATAGTCCTTTTTAAAAATTCTGCTGCATTTTGAACTAAAAATTTCTCTAATATTGTAAATGTTCTATTGTCATTTTGACATTGGTGATAGCATCTTTATGAGGAGTAAATTCCACCTCAAAGAAAACTCCTTTTTTATCTATAGGTAGCAACTCCTCCTTTTTTAAGCATTTATCATAAGATTATAGCTATTCAATAGTATTTTTAGACTCTGCTTCTAAATCTACTTCTTACAAACTCTTGATGATATGGATATTTTGACTCCTCCCATGAATTTTATATGCTATTATTCACATCTAAGAATGGTAATCCAGTCCAGAAAAATTTCAATTTACTGTTTCCATACCTAAAGGTCACCATCTATGGCAATTATGGTGTTACTGCACATATTTCTTAAATAATAAATTTTGAAATTTGAAATTACCCCTTGAATGCTGTGGTAGTTAGCTTGAAACCATTAATCTGAGAGTATATATCCATCAGATTTCTTTGGTGACCATGTACATTGTCACTGAGCAGTAATGTTTTGAAAAAAATCTCTTTTCCCCAAGTGGTATGTCTCAAGCAAAATGTTATAAACTGTAAGTAAACAGATATGGTATTGTTCTGGCTTTGTTGATCCATATATGGAACACAGAATGGATTTAGTATAATTCTAAAGGACCTGAAAATGTGTGGAATTATAAACATTAGTTTCATTTTAAATTCACCAGTTACTTTAGCTCCTAGTTGGAGAATTATCTTGTCTTTAAAACTTTAAAGCCAAGACCTGACTTTTCTTATTTAGTTATGAAAGTCAATGATAGTACTTTTTTGAATGGAAATCTGTCCTTCCACAAATAAAATGCTGTTGTTTAGTGTAGTTACCGTCATCAATTATCTTAGGTAAATTTCTTTGGGTAACTTGCTGCAGCTTGTACAACAGCTTTAGATGTTTTGAAATAGCTACTTTTATCTCTACTAGCTTTAAATTTTTCTTTAGTAGCTTTTATAACCTTCATGAAAAAATATTACAACAATATTATGGCCTTGTTAAGCAGTTGTTGACGGAGTTAGGGCTCTGGTTGAGAGGAAATACATTGTGGTTGATTTGATCTACCACAACCACAATTCTTTTTTCATGTCAAAAATAGGGCTGCTTTTCCTTTTTGCCTTTGGTGGTTTTACTTTCTTTAAGAACTTTCATTTTGTATACGCAACTTGGCTTGGTGTTTCTCACAAGAAACTAAGCTTTTGCTTATCTCAACTTTTGTCTTCTTTAGTAGGTTTAATCATGTTTGGTATTTAACTTAAAGTGAGAGATATATGAGTCTTCTTTTACTTGGGCACTTATGGTTATTAACTGGCTTAATTTTTATATTATTTTGTCTCAGGGAATAGAGAGATCTGAGGACAGAGAAAAAGACAGGCATTCTGGGTCAATTATGCACACAACGACTGTCAATTGAGTTAGCATTTTAAATGGACATGTTTTGTGACATCTCAAAACAACTACAGTAATAACATAAAAGATTACTGATCACATGCTAGGCTCCAGTGGCCCATGTCTGTAATCTTCAGCTACTCTGAAGATTCAGGTAAAAGGCCAGCCATGGAGGAAATGCCCATGAGGTCCCATCTCCAATTTAACTGTAAAAAGCTGGTCTGGATGCAATTAAAGAGTACCAGCCATGAGAAACAGTGCCCAGCAAGAGCCAGAGGTCCTGAGTTCAGGCTCTCTCTCTCTCTGCCTCTGTCCTTCTCTCTCTGTTTCTCTGTCTCTGTCTCTGTCTGTCTGTCTCTCTCTCTTTCTCTCTTTCAGTCTCTCTCACACACACACTCACATGATTACTGATCATCTATCATTGTGAAAAACACCTTCAATGATGAAAAAGTTGGATATATTATGAAAATCAATGAATATGACTGACACTGTTGGATAAATGGTACCAATATACTTACTGGACACAAACCACAAATTGGTAAAACACACATTATCTGCAAAGCACAATAAAATGCATATTTAAATGAAATATGCTGGCCTATATTTAAGCCAAACATAGTTCTCTGATGAACATATTTTTATTGACCTTGTGATGTGACTGTCACTAACCCTCCAAAAGAAAATCTGTTCTTCCTTACTCATTTTTTTCTGTTCAAGTAGAAACTAATTTGTCAGCATCCCTGCCTGCTTTAACTAGCCCAGATGAAGCTAAGCTAATTTGTAGGAACTGTTCAATAGCTTCAACCAACTTGACACTGTCAATTAAAGTGGCTCTATGCCTCACTGTATTTCATTATTCCCAATTCTTTCTTCAAAATGGGTGAACACCAAGTCAAATAATATGCTTAGTAGTCAATAATTCTGGCTTTTTTTTCCTCCAGGACATTCTTTTGGTGTTAGAAACTGTCAAGTGGAAAAAACATGTACATAGCTTCAGCCAAAGAAACATGAGGCACAGCTTGCTGAATGAATCTCCACTGTGTGCCTGACTCAGGTCACAGCTGTTGACTGGAGTAAATTCCACCTAAGTTGCAATTTCTCCTGAATATAATTTAAAATCATTGTATTTTTTTAGGTATGGGTTACCCTCAAGGAATGTTGCATAGTGCCAAGTTCAAATATTCTGGTTCAATTAGACATGCTTTATTTTTGTTCATTGTATTCTACTTTTTTAACTACATGTACTCTTTTGTTGCTGTTTTAAGTCTTGTTACTGTGACCTGTGCAGGACATAGAATGTGAGTAGGAAGTAAACTTTTGTTAGTTAAGCGATAATATAAGGTTGCAGACATACTCTAGAATCAACTAAAACATCCTGTGAAATAGTTAATTTGTTTTTAAAGGTGATTTACAGAGGAGTTATAGTTACATAAGTCAGGAAATGAGTACATTCCTTTTTGAACAGTTGTCACCCCCTTATTCATTTTCACTGAGTTTTTTTCCCTCTTGACTCCCTTCCCCACAAGCTATGTAGTTCATTTCCAACATAGTGTCTAGTGAGTATCACTGCTGTTAATTTTTAACCATTAGTTTTGTGTGACTCATATTTAGGATACTAATGTTAAGAGTTTTCCTTACTTCTCAAGATTATTGTGAGAATGAGAAAAAAAGGGAATATATTTAAATGTTTTAACATAGTGGCTGGTACTTAGATTATGTTCCAAAGCTAGAATTCTTATTATAGATTAGAATTTAAGGAATAATACTACAAAACAGGACTGAATCTAAAACTTCTTCTTCATTCTTAAACATCCTTAAATATCAAAGAGTTATTGACTTTATTCCAATTAAACTATTTCCTAAGATTTGATTCTTCATAAATGTAGCAATGTGATTTTACATGGTTGCACTACTACAAGAGAGTGACTTTCAGGTAAAAATAAAATATATGCACATAGTTGATTATGCTATGTATTGTATATATATATATATATATTTACACACACACACACACACATACACACACATATATATAAATATATATATGATGCACTTCAATCATGTTCACATCCCTTCTATCCTTTTGGTTGCCCCTGCCAGATATTCCCTTTTTACACTATCCTATCCACCATTATCATTATTATCAATATCATCATCATTGTTATAATCATTTTAGGTCTAAATTCTATATACAAATAAATGGATAGAATATTTGGAATTTGAGCTTGGCTTATTTTGCTCAACATGGCAATTTTCAATCTCATCCATTTTGGAGCAAATAGTATAATTTTATTTTTCTTCATGGATAAACACTAATCCACAATATGTAGGTATGTGGTGTAAGTGAATATGTATCACAATTTTTATCTATTTATTGGTTTGGGAGCACTTAGGCTGACTCCACAACTTCATTCTGGTGCTGCAATGAACTTCTGATATATGCTCAAAAATAGTATTGCTGGAACATACAGTCATTTTCTGTTGTTGTTGTTTTGTTTTTGAGAAACCTACATACTTATGTCCAAAGTGGTTGTACTAGGTTACATTTTTACCATCTATGTATAAAGAGTTTTTTCTCCCACATCATCTCAGTAGTTATAGTTTATTGTCTGGATGAACTCTAAATATGGTTTTGGCTTACATTTCCTCAGTGGCTAAGAATGTTGAACATTTCTGCATGCATTTATTGGCCATTTGCAATTTTAGTGAGAACCATTTATTTATTTGAACATTTATTAATTGGCTTGCTTGATCTCTTTGATGTTTAACATGAGAAGCTTCACTTATATTTTCATGAACAGCTTAGAAATATTTTCTTCTATTCTGTGTATTGTCTGTAATTCTGATCATTGTTTTATTATGCTCAAGATTATTAATTTGATGAATGCTATTTGTTAATTTAGAAAATGGTTGCTTGCTCATGTGTTTTTGGGTGTTTTTCCTGTTTTCCTAGGTTCAAGTTCTTAATTTATGTTATAATAATAGTTTTATTGCATAAAATATTATTTAGGGATTTCTTTGTTTTCTTTTTTGTTTGCCAGTTCTGGGGCTTAAACTCAGGGCCTGGATGCTGTACCTGAGCATCTTTATGCACAAGGCTACCATTCTACCTCTTGACCCACAACATCACTTCTAGATTATGATTTTTATATACATAGTCTCAATATTTAAATAATAATTACATAAATGCAAATAAATAAAATAGAATGAATAATTTATTGTAAGCCACTCAGAGGTATATACTATTATCATCTTGATAATTTACATTCCATATATTTACAAGCCAGACACTGATGATTCATGCCTGTAATAGGAGCTACTTAGGAGGCTGGGATCTGAGGCTCACAGTTAGAAACCAGCCTAGTCACAGAAGTCTAGGAGACTCTTATCTCCAATTAACGCCCACAAAACCAGAAGTAGAGCTATGGTTCCAATGGTAAATTGAAAGCCTTGAGCAAAAAGTGCCAAACAAGTACAAGGCTGTGAGTTTAAGCCAGTCCTGAATCATATATATATATATATATATATATATATATATATACATCATGTTTACATAGACTTTTAAATATTTTTACATATATTTAAAAATAAAGAGTTCACTCCATAAATTTGTATGTTTTACAATATTTTTCTATTATTTATTTGTTTTATTATCTTCAGCAGTACAAAGGAATTGTCACTTAATAAATAAATTTATTAATACAAGTCATCTGGATCAATGTCACCTACTTCAACATTCTCACTCATTCCTTTCCTTATTCTTCTTAATTTTGTAGTATTTATATATATATATATATATGTATATATATAATTTTTCTCTCCATTCTCTCCTTCACTTCATTCATCTACTCTTTTCTCGACTCCATCCCATACATAATAGAATTTTACTCATACACTAGAAAGAATGACTTCTTACTATTTGTAAAGAAATGAAAAGACCTGAAAAAATTGTACTATGTGAACTAAATCAGGCTCAGAGAGACAAAGGATGCATGTTTTCCCTTATTTGCTAAAGCTAAATTTAGCTTATAAACTTCTAAGCAAAGGTGTTAGATAGTATGCAAGTGTATAAAATTTATAAAGTATGCATGAAGTATAGTCTCTCATAAAGTATGGTATATTCAAATGAGAACTCAAATATTGTAATTCTTTAAAAAGGCAAAGTCAAAATTCAACAAAATAAACATCACACAATTAAAAAACAAAACAATTATAGTGTCCAGCGCTGGTAGCTCATGCCTGTAAAATCCTAGCTACTCGGGAGGCTGGAATCTGAGGATAATGCTTTAAAGTCACCCAAAGCAACAAAAGTCCACCAGAATTTTTTTTTACATATTTAAAAAGATTAATTTATTGTCTTTAAGCAGTTGTAAAAAGGAATTGCTATTTAACAAAACAGTTATGACTACAATGAACCTTGGATAAATTTTACCGCTTTCAACCTTCTTTTTTTTAATAAGTTTTTTATTGTAAAAATCCATACTGAAGGGTTACAATTACATGAGCAAGGTAATGAGTACATTTCTTTTCAACCATTGTTGCCTCCTCCTTTGTTTTAGCCCTACCATCCCTGCCCTACCATCTCCACCACTACTTTGTTTTTCGAGGTAGCATCTTGTACATTTCATTGCTGCAATGGGTCCACCTGTATCCCTGTTTAAACAATTTTTGCCCTTCCCCTCCACAAATTATACCAACATCAAAGACAGTGAAAAAAGGGGTTATGCCGTGGGGGAAGGACATACAAAGCAACGAAAAAATCACCTTATAAATACATTAGAAACAATAACAAGCAAGAAATAAAAACACATGTCCTTATCTTGGGGTTCATTTCGACTAACATCATCTTATCCACCAGACTCTTACCTCAAATTAACCATCACAAAACCAGATGTGGAGGTGTGGTTCAAATTGGTAGAGTGCTGACCTTGAGCAAAACAGCTCAGGGACAGGGCCACAGGCCCTGAAGTGAAGCATCAGGATGGACAAAAATAAAAATAACCATATACTTTTGGCATCTTTGGTCATCTTTTCGTGACTGTATTCATTGAAAAATACCTTTGGGGCTTTTACTTTAAAAGATAGTGAAATCTGCAAAACTTGAATTCTTTGAGGCAGAAAGAATACTAGAAACCAAAGGCTGTCGGCCAGACAGCAGAGCATGGATTGTGGAGGAATGTTTTTTGTTAGTTTGTTCGTTTTTGTATTCCATCAATAAGGTTGTATTTAGTTACAGACTATAGGAGGAGGTGCATATAAGGAAAGGCTTTAACTTTGAAGTAGACAATGATAGTCACCATAGAAGCAACTTTTATGAAAGGCAGGATTTTATTAGAGAAAACCTGAGAGAGCCTCTCAGTGTCTTGGCTGTTTTCTGAAGAATGCAAAAGAGAGAGGAACTCATACAGACAGCAGAGTTTTAAGGGGATAAACAGAGGGGAAGGGAGAAACTTGGCGTTGTTGCTGATTGGTTCATTTGGGAGTCAGTTACAGGAAACAGAAACATAAGCCTTGATATGATGACCAAGTACTGTGATGATTAAAGTCTCCATTTTGCCTAGAATTGTGAGGCATAATGACAAATTGTTTCCTGTTCCCATCAGTGGGATAGGGCACCTACACACCTGGGGAAAGAATCTCAAGCAGCTAGCAGTCCACAAATACCCTGGAGAAACACCCATTAATCACTTTTGGAGCAAAATAAAAACCAGAAAGTCTAACATAATCTAGAGGTAAAATAGTAATAAATTAATAACAAATTTAACAGCACCAGATGGTGATTAATCCCAATACTATAGGCCAATTTGTATTTGGCCTTTATGGTGAAGAAAAATTTTGCAGATTCAGTTTTCACACTCATATGGGGAAACTAAAGTGAAAGGTCAGATGAGATGAAGAGGAAAACCTGTTTGTACAGGCATCAAGTTTTTAAAAACCTTGGCTCAACTTTTGTTGTTACTTGAATAATTATCTGTTAATGTCCATTCAAACTTCTGTTCTTTTACAGTACTACAATCCGGGCTGGGGTTGAGATTGAGTTTATAGTCATTCGAAGGTGAAACAAGATTGTGCCAATTTAAAAGCAGAAGAGAAAAGAACCAATAAAAGCAACTTAAAATACCCCCCCCCCCAAATGGCTGTAACTATTTTTGTCAGTTGCAACTAAATTATGGCTGCACATAGCAAGTTTTAAACATGAGACTTCAGAATAGTTTTCACTTATTATAAAAAGGGTTTGAAGTCTGAAGACAGGTTTTAATATAGAATAAGCCTCCAAGATTCCTAACCCAGGTCTTCAATCTGGGTAACATTCTGCCCCTCCAGAGTGATAAGAGTTGTAATCATGATAGAGTGGCAATCTAATGGGTCAATTTGATGTGTAAGACTGTAGAAGTTTCTTTCAGAGATATCCTTTGGACTGATGAAATGGAAACTGTAACCCCCACAAGCTTGAGACACTGGGTCCTTCCAAAAACCAGGAAATACAAAAATGGGGAGGAAGTTTCAAAGCAGAAAAGATACTTAAGTGAAAGACAAAAAATCTTTAGCTGTAATGGAGCAATACATTCTAGCAATCGATTTTGAAGCCTGTTGATTACAGTAATATCAATCATAACTTTGCATTTCAATATCCCTAAAAATGTGGATTTCAAATATTCATACCACATTGAAATGGTAATTATGTAAAGAGATGTATAAGTTCATTAGCCTGATTTTATTGGTATCTTCTCTGTAAAAGCATTATTTTTACATATTGTCCTCTAAACAGTAGCAAGTGATGTTTATGCTTTGTATTTAATAGAATTTACCCATTCTTTATCTTTACACACTAACATTTTGGTTTGAGATAAAGTTTTAAATATCAAGGCCAAAAATGTACAGAACTTTACACTAATTTTAGTATCATTGAATAAAAAGAAATAAACCCCTTTTTATTTATTGAAAGCCTTCAGTTAAATCTTATAATAAATCAAGTGTCATTGTTAATTTTGTTCATTAAATCCACAGAACAATTATCTAATGACTGTTTAAGTGATTTGTCAGCAGCCAAATAATAAAGATGTGGTAGAGAAAGGATTTAAGCCTAGATAGTTTGATTTCTAAACCTACATGCAAAATCTTTCTACCTTTTTACAGGAGACCTGCAAGGAACAATGAAAAGGACTGGGAGTATATCACCTGTAATATAAAACAGATGATACTATTAGGAAATCTATTGCAATGGGATTTCAAGGAAGATTCCCTAATTTGTAAGAAATAACTGTGAAATGATGTATTAGATCTTAGTATTCTGAAGATAAAAATAGTATTTCAGTTTTACTTGGCTCTGAATATAATGCAATACATGCTAACATGCTAGTTTTCCAAGTCACAATGCTTTGGTTTGTTTTTCAAAAAATATTGGCAGTTGCTAAAATCCCAAATATCATATCTAATATACCTGCTCAGACATAAAGAAAACTGGAGAAACAGAGAGAAAATGTGTTAAATATTTTGTATTAGTATTGGAAATAATATTTATATACTTGATTTTGGAATTAAAGTGACACTGATGTTTCTCCCCAAAATATTTCAATACATATACAAAATTAATTATTCACTTTGAATCTCATTTTATTTTGCTGAACCTAAAGTAAAGCTTCATATTCTTACTCCTAATACTGAAAGATAGAAAAAAGAAGGTGAATTTAAATAAGCTTTTCACAGTATGCCTAAAAACCATAATAAGTTATAATAATTGTATTCTATGTTTTAATCCAGTGCAAGCAGAAACAGGTTTTTTTCTGAATAAAACCAGGTGGCCTCTAGCAATTACTATAGCTTAGTAGATGTTACATGGAACAAGTATGTCACTGCAATCTATGAACATCAAAAATAGCACTCATACATAAAAATATTAATGAAAAGCTTCCAGAAAGATCTGTCTTCTAAAAGAAAGTATAATTACATTGAAGAGAAATGAATCATGATCAGTTATAGTATTAAATTATCATTGGAAAGATTCCTTAAAAATCTTGTCAGTGAACCAGCAAAGTTAGACGAAATGGAAAATTCCTGGAGTATATATAAATAACTGAAACTGACTCAGGAAGAAATAAAAATTTGAAGATTCAACTACCACAGATATCAAACCAGTCATGTGAGAACTTTTGGCAAATTAAACAGTTGCCCTACAGTGTTTTAAAAGCAATACAGAAAAGGAGCAGATATTTCTAATACATGCAACTCTTCCAAGGAGACAGAGAGAGAAAATACACAACTTAGTGAGGTTGGTATAAGCATGGCAGAACCAAACAAATATTAAAAAAGAAAAATCAGTGATTTTACTTTGACTACAGATTCCACGGTCACAGACAAAAAGCTAACAAAATCCTACAATTTAGGAAAATGTATGACCAAACTAGATTTGTATCTCAAGAATTGAGAGTGGTTTGTGTTAGAAAATATGAACATTTAATTTTTTCCTTTAAAATATACAAAGAATGAATCACTTCAATGTAGGTAAAGCATTTGATAGAAGTATATATTCATTCATGATGGAAAACTAAGAGAAGAAAGTATGTTGTCATAAATTTATAATCATAATGCTAGAGATGCTGAAACAAGATAACTCAAAACTTCTGCTCTTTGAAAGCTAATGAGAAGTTAAAACATACACTAGGAAAACAAATTTGAAGAACCTACATCTAACATATGATTGGTATACAGCACATATGAAGAAAATAATTAGGTAACATACTGGATAAAAGTTTTAAAAGTATTTCACTAAAAGAGATTGTAAAATATTCAATATTTCTATAAATAAAATGTTCAACATCATTAGTCATTACATTAAAAAAGCAAATCAAAACTTGAATGCACTAGTAGTATGAACTTAGTGAAACAAAATTTGGAAATACATCTGGACACAATGACTGAAGCCTAAAGTCTTAGCATGTTGGGAGGCAAAGATGAGAGATCATGGTTTAAGAACATTCCCAGCTAAAGTTATGAGCTCTCATCTTAGTAAGTGGCTGGGCAAGGTGGTACACAGCTGTTATCCCAGCTACAGAAGCCTATCATCCCCAGTGATAAAAGGAAGAAAAAGTTTGGGAATTGTAGCTCAGACTGGATCAAAAATATAAGTGAGATTCTACCTAAAAATGCAAAAATGGATTGGAGGCCTGGTTTGAGTGACAGAATAACTTTCTTGCAAGCCACACCTGAGTTCAAATTACAGTGCCAACAAAATTATTAGCAATACATACCAGGTGCTAGTGAGACTGTGGAAAAACTGACAGTGTTAAAACAAGTATAAACTGATGAAAATACACTTTAATAAGTACTGATAGAATGGAAAAAATATGGCTTCCACCGCAATTTGTACAGAAGTAACTGAATGTTTTAAAGGGAGAGAGGCAATAGCAAAAGTTTTAAAGCTTCTTTTTTTGAACAAGGTACTTAATTTTTAAAAGTATGCAAATGTGAACAAAGGCACAGACATTCCCAAGAAGCTGAGTCTATTTTAAAATTTTATTTTATTGTAAAGAAGCTCTAGAGAGGGTTACAGTTAAATGGGTAAGGCAATGAGTACATTTCTTGTCCAGCTTTGTCACACCCCTTCCCTTGTTGTTCTTCCATTATCCTTCCCTCCTCCACCTTCAAACCCCCCCAGATTGTAAAGATAATTTCCAGTATACTGTCTTATGATTATCATTGTTGCAATGGTTCATCCTGTGTCATTGTTTCAGTGTTTTGTTATTGCCTATCCTCTTCCCAAATTTGACAAATATATATACAAGATGCAGGGGACCAAAAGCAAATACAGTGATAACAGGGATATACTGTAGGGTGAAGAACATACAAAAGAAACAAAAAAAATCACATAGTACATTTTAAAACAACAACAACAAAGAAAAACCCCTGTGTCCATACTTGGGGGTTCATTTCACTCAGCATCCTCTTATATGGTCATATGCACATAGCTTTTGAGCTTTTCTGCTCATCTGATAAAATTTCCCTAGACACATACTAATTATTGCAAATGAGGGAAACCATGGGACCTATATTTCTTTTGGTCTGGTTTACTTCACTTAATATGATTTTTTTTTGGGTCGGTCATGAGGCCTGAACTCTGGGCCTGGGCGCTGTCCTTCAGCTCTTCAGCTCAAGTCTAGTGCTCTACCACTTGAGCCACAGCGCCACTTACGGGCTTTTTCTTTTTGCTTATGTGGTGCTGAGGAATCGAACCCAGGGTCTCATGCATGCAAGGCAAGCGCTCTACCACTGAGCCACCTTCCCAGCCCACTTAATATGATTTTTTCCCAAGTCTTTCCATTTACTAACAAATGGGGAACCTGAGTTTTCATCAGATAGTTGGCAATACATCATAGATGTACAATCTCTTCTATTACCGCAGGAATTCTTGCAAGTCAAGTCCTAGGAAAATATAATCCTCAATCTTTGGGCACAAATTTTTACAAGGGTCAACAAGGTACTGGCTTATGGGAAAAGAATATTAAGGACCAATAAAAAATGCAATTGTAGAACTGATGAAAATATTTTAAATAGTCTTTCTAATTTTGTATTGTAAAGGTTATGTACATGGGGTTTAGAGGTGCATAAGCCAGGTATTGAATACATTTTAACAGTGCCACCCCTCTTCTCATTTTGTTCCAGTCTTTCCCTTCCTGATCTCTTTTTTTCCCAAGTTGTATAATTCATTTTCAACATAGGGTCGAGTGTGTATCACTAGTGAATTAGTTCACCCTTTTTCCCACCATTTCTGTGCTTCTCTTTCCCCTCCCCAATCAAACTTACAAACAAAACCCAGACTGGGTCTTGTGAAGAATAAAAGGCACAAAAATAAAAGCAAGACAACAGGACTGAAACCCACATGAATCACTTGTGGTATCTCGTTTCTCATCATACACAAAAAAAGCACCAGCCCCTCTTTTAATATTAAAAAAAATGCTGGCTTACAGGATTGATATTCCATTATTACTTAATATTCTACTCTTACAGTTTTCATGGGAAATTCATGAGCCAAAAACAAACCCACAAAAATGGGGGGGGCGGCTTATAAAGCTAAATATGATCTTAGCATTAACAGCTAAACAGGGAAAGGAATTCAAATGCCTTAATTAAAAAACCACAAGTGGACTATAAAGTGTGTAGCTACTGAAGTTTACAAACTATTTAAAACCTGAGATCGTTGACTATTCAGAAACTACACAGATGGATTAGGGGTAGTAGAGGCTTACAGCTGACAGGAATTAGGGATGAGTCTGCATTGCTTTAGCTGCTCCCCATGCGGTTGGTCTCCGAGGAAAGCCTGACATTGATCAGATATTGAGCCAGGCTAATGCTGGCAGTAGATCCAGTGATGGTAACCCGTCTGTCAGGAGATCCTACCACTGGATTTGCAATTTTGATCTGCGCCCCAGACATGCGACGGATCTCATTGATTTTGGCTCCTTGACGCCCAATGATGCAGCCAATCAAATCATTTGGGATGGTGAGTTCTTGACAAGTAGTGTGAGCAGACGCATTCAAACCTGCTCGGAATCCGGTGTTGCCATTTGTCATGGGAAAATGAGACTGTTGTATTGCCAACGGGTGCATTTTGGTCACGTCTATGGACGATCCCTCCTGGTCAGGGTTGAAGGACACGGATGGGCTAGTGTGGGGGAAACTCTCACTGTTGCTGCCGGTGCTGTACCTGTCCTGACCGCCTACAAAGCTGGCTAGAGAACTTGACGGCTTGGGCCGGTAAGGAATGGTGATGCCCTTTGGAGGAGACTCCAACATGACCATGCAGATCTGTTTGACACACTCAATGATGGATTGTGGTATGCCAGCAATACTGATGGCCCTCTCAGTTGAGTTGGGAAGCATGTCTGCTGCCATTTGGATCTGAGCCCCTGTACTTTCTCGTATTTGCCTGATCTTGCAACCACCTTTTCCAATGAGAGAGCCACATTGACTAGCAGGAATCACCAACCTTAGAGTGATCAAAGGTCTACTGGTAGCTGTAGTGTTGTTCATACACCTGCCGACGTCTTTTTCTGGTTTGTCAATGATCATGGCAAAAGCTTTAAAGATGGCATTAGTGGGTCCAACCAAGGTGATAATTCTCTCAGGACAATTCCCTTCTGAGATGTTGATTCGTGCACCACTCGCCTCTCTAATCTTCTTAACGGATTCTCCTTTCTTTCCGATGATACTGCCAACTTCCTTTCCATACATAAGTAGCCTGATGGTGAGAATGACATTTAATCCACCTTCCATCTCACGGGTGTCCATGTCGAGCAGTGTTATAGGAAGCTGGACTTTGGGTGATCAAAAAACTGCAGAATCCAGGTGACTCAGGGGAAAAAAAGGAGCCAGAGAGAAGAGGAAGGGTGGGAGGCTGGGGTGGAACAGTGGGAACAGGTGGGAAGGCCAAGGAGGAAGGAGGGAGTGGAGGAGGAGGAGGAATGGGGAATGAGACCCCGTAGCAGTCGAGGGCAGCGGGCGGACTGAGAGGGCACAGGCTGTGGCTGTTCTGGCTGATGCCTCTACTAGTCTGTCACAGTTTCATTTATGATGTAAAACACATTCTTACATCACAAATCTGCAATCCCACTCCCAAATTTTACTAGAGACAGAAAGTTTGTTTTCATAAAACACATATTTTATGATATGAATATTTTATGGATGAGTTCATAATAGTCAAATGTAGGAAGAATTTGTGAATGAATTAACAAGCTTTGTCATATATCTAAACCAATGGAATAGTACTCCGCAAGTAAAGGAAAACAGTAAACTACTAATGAACACAAGAGCATATTTAGATCATTTGCTAAGTGAAAAAAAATGACTGAAATGCTCTTTAATTCTATTTGTATCACATTTTCTAGAACTATAAATGACAGAGGGAACCAATCAATCACTAGCAGAGGCTGGAGCTAGATGCAAGAATATTCTGTAGAGAAGATGGGACAATTTGGTAGGGTGACTGAATTCCATTATACCTTGATCTTCATGGCATTTTGTCAAAATTCAAAAAATTATAGTATTTTTAAAGGTTTTATTCTACTTCAATTAATGCCTCTACAATTTCAAATAAAAATGGACTGAGCTTAAAATGTCAAATCTATATTTGTATACATGTGCAAAGAACCAGAAAACTCTGTTTAAAAAAGTAACATTTGTTATAGCAAATCAAGTGTAGTGGAAATTCAAATAAGTTTAATGAAAAATGTAAATGGATTATATTTTAAATAACAAGGAATGCAAAACACTGGAATATATTATTGAAGATTTAAATAGAGATAATATGTCATGAACTAGAAGATGAAATTGTTGCTGTGTATATTCTCTTCAAATTGATCTATAATTAGACTGTGTAGTGTAACTCCATTCAAAACTCTTCCAAGGTTTTTTGGCTGGACTTGTGAAGTTTTACATATATATATATATATATATATATAGTTGGTCATGGGGCTTGAACTCTGGGCCTGGATGTGGTCCCTGATCCCTTCAGCTCAACTTGAGTGCTCTACTACTTGAGCCACGGCTCCACCTCCAGCTTTTCTGGTGTTTTTTTGGATATAAGAATCTCAAGGACTTTCCTGCTCAGGCTGGCTTTGAACTGTGATCCTCAGATCTCAGCTTCCTGAGTAGCTAGGATTACAGGAGTGATCCATTGGTGCCCGGCTTAACAATGCTTATTTTCAATTTTAAATATCAATAGACAAATAGGGACAAGGATATATGATACCAGATCTTAGGTAGAATCATAATCAGGATAGCAAGACATTATCACTGGAAATGAAAAGTTTTCTGAAAAAAAGTTATTGGAAACTACAAGGAATATATGGGATGCTGATTTGTGACCAAGATAAAAACAAAACCAGGCATATGCAAATTTTAATCAGTTTAGTTGAGAAGACAGTGATTGATGAATCAGGTAGTGATAGATCACAGAAAAATGAAGAAGAGCCATGAGGAGTGTACAGGAAACAATATAAAATATTTGATTCATTAAAGTGGCATATTAACCTTATAGTCTCTACACAAGTGAGTTAAAGGCTCAATTTATGACTGTTTATATTGTTAGACCTCAGTTTCTTTGAATAGAAACACAGACTCAGGCTGTTGTCCTCTCAAGATTTTTTTGACAATGGAAGAGAACATCAGTTGTGAGGAAGCCAGTTGGAAAACAAACCTGGAAAAGAATTTTCCAATAAGGAAAAATAATAGAATTGCACTTTGGTATCATCTTACATAAGTTAAATCCAAAATATACTTCAGACTTAATTGTTCAAAGACAAATTTTAAAGTTTTTAGAAGAATATATGGGTAAACATCTTTTTACCTAAGAAATACTCATACATTGTTGGTGGGAGTGTAAAAAGACTGCCCACTGCTTTGCACATTTAACATTCATGGATCAAACAACACAATTTTTCCACATTGTGGGAAGATATTTATTCATGCTTTCTGCTAAAAAAATGTTAGTTTGGTTTTGAGAATTTAACCTGAAATACATTCTGGGTATATTTTTTCATACATTTTGAGACCAGGATAAAATTTTATATTTTTCCTTATGATCTGTTACAGAGATAAATGGAATATAAACACACATGTAGACATGTAGATATATCTGTATTCATATTTTGTATATAATAAACAAAAGCAGAATTTTGTAACAGTGATATATTAGACTACTTTTAATCATTATCAATTACTAATGCCACTAAAATATTCTCTTAAAATTACAAAATTAAATATGGAGTAAACATATATGGCCATCAGTGGAGAACAGAAAAGCCTATTCATGATGTCCTCTACTCAACATTCTCAATTGCTTTATTATATACCTAAAAAATGTTTGCTTTGGAAGTGGTATGATTGTTATTTTAAATATTTTTCTAGGGCTGAAAGTGTGACTTAAGTGGAAAACTGTCTGCCTATCAAGAATCAGTCCACATTTTAAGCCTTAGTAATTTGAAAAATACCACATTTAAGTAAATTTTATCCTCAGGCCCGTCATTTTGTAAACTTTGAATCCATATTGTGTCATTATTTAAGTACATAAACCATGAGATTTGTTGTTAAAGACAAAGAGAATAAGGAAAATAATATTAATAGTATGTATGAAAAATATATGCAAATTTGCTTTTGGATCATACTCACCAGACCCATCCAATTAAAACTCCCAATAGGTACAATATAACTCTATTTTAAAAACTAATGTTTAAAAACAAAACACATAAATAAGCATACTTAACTCTTGTTTATATTTATTGAGACTAATAATGATTCATGAATGAGATTTATTTTCTGTTAAGAACCACCTGGAACAATATCATTCTTGATCCTAAGTTTGACAACTCATATACAATGATTTTTCTTCTTACATAATTCACTTAAATGTCAGAATGTGTATGGCATGTTAAATAGAAACACAGAAGCTTGTCTTTGTGTATTTAATATTATTAAATATTGTTTTAAAAGGAGTTTCATATATTACATCTTTTATAGATTTATTTAAACAAATATTTTAATTTTAAACCATATTTCTATCATACATTTTGCAAATAATGAAAGAATGGTTTATTTAATTCCCTAGGCATTGCATGAAATTCAATATTTATCATTTAGCATATACTGCTGAATATGCATATGGAAATACAGTAATGAAAAATATAGAAGTTCCCTTATTTCTGGAGTTTATGTTCCAATGAGGATACAGACTATATGAATGTGGGTCTCAAGGTGAAATTAGGGAAATTTGAAGGGACAAATAAACTAGACACTGACATGTTGAATCATCCTGAAAATCCTTCACGTTAAGATTTAATTGATTAGATGGCTATACGTCTTTAGGTAAATTTCTGGGTTTTTAATTCTATTCCATTGGTCCTGAGGTCTGTTCTTGTGCCAGTAACAAGCTGTTTTGATTACTATGGCTTTGTAGTAGAGTTTGAAATTTGGTATTGATATTCCTCTAGCACTGTTCTTTCTATTAAGGATCGTTTTTGCTATTTGGGGTCTTTTATTGTTCCATATGAATTTTTGGATTGCCTCTTGTGCTTCCTTGAAGAATGAGGTTGGAATATAGATAGGTATCACATTGAATTTGTAGACAGCCTTGGGAAGTATTGCCTTTTACACAATGCTGATGATTCCAATCCAGGAGCATGGGAGTTTTTAACACTTCCTAGGTTCAGCTTTGATTTCTTTTTTCAGGTTTTTAAAGTTTTCATCATAGAGGTCCTTCACTTCTTTGGTTAATTTAATTCTTAGGTACTTTATTTTTTGTGGGGCTATTACAAAAAGAGTTGCTTTCCTAATTTCAGCCGTGCTCTTCTCATTGTTGGCATACAGGAAAGCCATTGATTTTTGAGGGTTAATTTTATGCCTATAGCCATCTAATCTTCGATAAGGGAGCTAAAACAATAGAATGGAAGAAAGACAGACTCTTCAGTAAATGGTGCTGGCAAAATTGGTTAACTACTTGTACAAAACTAAAGCTAGATCCTTATATATCACCCTGCACCAGAATCAACTCCAAATGGATCAAAGACCTCGGAGTGAAAGCAGACACCCTGAAAACATTACAGGGTGGAAAAGGAGAAACCCTAGGTCTCCTTGGCACAGGCCAAAATTTTCTTAATAGAGACCCAGAAACACAACAAATCAAAGAAAGGCTGGACAAATGGGATTGCATGAAATTGCAGAGCTTCTGCATGGCAAAGGACATAGCAAGATCAAAAGAAAGCCAATGGATTGGGAGAAGATCTTCATTAGCCATACAAGGCACAAGGATCTCATATCCAAAATATACCTGGAACTCAAAAATTAAATCCCCCCAAAACAAATCTTCAAAGAAACAACTGCTCAATAAATAAGTGGGCTAAAGACTTATAGAGAAATTTCTCTGAAGAGGAAAGAAGGATGGCCAATAGACACATGAAGAAATGCTCAACCTCCCTAGCCATAAAAGAAATGCAAATCAAAACAACATTGAGATACCACCTCACCCCAGTTAGAATGGCTATAATCAAGAACTCTAATAACAACGGATGCTGGAGGGGATGTGGACAGAAGGGAACCCTATTGCATTTTTGGTGGGAGTGTAAACTTGTTCAACCACTTTGGAAAGCAGTATGGAGGTTCCTCAAAAGAGCCCACATAGAGCTCCCCTATAACCCAGCAATTCCACTTTTGGGCATTTACCCAAATGTTTACAAACAAGACCACACTAAAGCTACCAGAACAACTATGTTTATTGCAGCATTATTTATCATAGCTAAGACATGGAACCAACTCAGATGCCCCTCAGTAGATGAATGGATCAAGAAAATGTGGTATATCTACACAATGGAATTCCATGCCTCCATCAGAAAGAATGACATTGCCCCATTTGTTAGGAAATGGAAAGACTTGGAAAAAATTATATTAAGTGAAATAAGCCAGGCCCAAATTTTCATAGGTCTCATGGTTGCCCTTATTTGCAATAACTAGTATATGTCTGAGACAAGCAGAAAAGGTCAGATAAGTTGATGTTACGGGAATGAACTCCAAGATAAGTTTTTAAATGTGTTTCTTTTTTCTTTCATGCAATTGTTTCTAACATATTTATGAGATGATTTCTATGTTGCTTTGTAAGTCCCTCCCCCACGATATAATCCCTGCTTTCACTGTATTTGATGTTGGTATAATTTGTGGAGGGGAAGGGAAAAAACAAATCGTTTAACTAGCGATACAGGTGGATCCATTGCAACAATGAGATGTACAAGTCATTATGTAGAAAAATGAACTTTACAACTTTGGTGGGGGGGATTAGGTGGGGGGAAGTGGGGGAGTATAGGAAGAGATGGGAAGGGGATACAAAGAGGAGACAACAATGCTTGATAAGAAATGTACTCGTTATCTTGCCCATGTAATTCTAACTCCTCTGTATGGTATTCTCACAATAAAAAAAGAGAGAGAGAGAAAGATTTCATTGAACAGAGATTTAAGCAAGTACATAGGGGATAGCATTCCATTCTAAGGACCAACTAGCAAAAAGGCTCAAAGACAAGAGAAAAGCTCATGTATAGAGAGAGACACAGCAGTAACTGTAATCATTTTTGAGCAAAAGAAGTTGGAATATATTACTTACCTAATTATTGTCAGCTGCCTGTGGCCTTAGCTACTCAGGAGGCTAAAACTTGAAGAATTAAAATTTGATGTTAGCTCAAGTTAAAATGTCCGGGAGATTCCATTTCCAATTAACTAGCTAAATGATATACTGAGAGTGTTACTTAAGTGCTAGAACACCAGTAGTAAACAAGCAAGTCGAGCAAGTGTGAAACCCTGAGTTCATGCCTTGGCATAGGCATAAAACAGAAACATGTTACCTAACAGTTTTGAATATTTGTAACTAAAAGGGATTGAGATTGTTATTCAAAGAACAAGTATTATCTCTTGGATATTACTTAATAGAATGCCCTTTTTTCTAGCTAGATTATAGCTTTCTCTAAGGCAAGGGCATGTCTTACTAATTTTCTTCACGACCTGTCAAATAGCAAGGACGACATATCTGTCTGTTTGTCTATCTATCTATCTATCTATACCTGATGTATTAAATCACATATAAAGCATATATAACCTATTTTCTGTGGCCATTAACATCAAATACTAAGTTCAAAAATAATCTGATTTAGTGTTGAATTTGAACATTAATATTAGGAGACTTGGGTCACCAAAGTTGATGAGTAGGATGATTTATGCATGATAAAGGGAATATTGATTCTGAAAAGTGTTTTTATATTGGGATTCCCTACCCAATATAAATATGACTAAAGTAATAGTATGACCATTCTGAGGAAAGTGTCCTCTGTCTAATTAGTTACTTATGTTATTGGAAATTAAGATTAACATGATGATGTTATGACTTTCTAAATAGACTTAATGATATCTGAGACAATACTAATTTGGGAAAAATTAATATCATTTTTTTCTAAGGTCAAGGATGAGACAAGGGTATATAATCTCCTCACTCCAATTCAATATAGTGACATGCTTTCAACGAGAAGGCAAGGTAAATAACATAAAGGGAGTGTAAATATGAAAGGAAGAATTCATATTATCCCTACTTGAAGATAGTATGGTATATACTTAAAAGATGCTAACAATTGAATAGCAGGATATACAATCAACATACCAAAATCAGTATATACCAATAATGAGCAAAGTGAGCAAAATCAGTAAAACAATGACATTCATAATAGTCTCAAAAATTAAATATCTATGAATAAATCTAACAAAGTAATGAGTACTTTCTACTATGAAAACTATAAAACTTTCAAGAAATAAACTGAAGATAAAACTAGAAGATAGAAAGACCTACTGTGGTATGGATTGATAAAACTGATACTGTGAAAATGGTCGTACTATTGAAGGTAAACTACAGTTTTCAATTCAGTACCTGTAAGAATTCTAACTTTTTTACAGAAATATAAAAATTAACACTGAAACTCATATTGGAATACAGAAGATACCAAACAGATTAAGCAATTATGGGCAAAAAAGCAATGCAAGAATTATTTCAATCCTTGACTTAAAATTATATGACAGTATGATGCTGATGCAAAAATAGCCACATAGATTAAAAAATATAGAAAAAATCAGAAATAAAAACACACAACTACAGCCATAAGAGTTTTGGACACTGGTTCCAAAAACATGGGCTAGAGAAAAGAAATCCTTCTTCAACAAATGGTGCAAGGAAAAGTAGCTATCTGCCTACATATGGAAGAGTGAAGGCAGACATCTGTTTCTTTGTATAAAAAATAACGAGAAGCAAATTAAAGAGCTAAATATGCGTTCTAAAATGTTGAAATACAGGGAAACAGGGAAGGCATTTGAACATTTAAATCTACAATGCCTATTTCATAGGATTGAGCTTGCTTGATAAATTTCAAAATAAGATTGTACCAAATTAATGAGCTCCTGCACAGGAATGGAAGCAATTATCAGAATCAAAGGACAACCTAGAGAATTGGAGAAAGTATTTTCCATCAACTACTGGATGAAAAATGAACATCCAGAATATATGAAAAGCTCCAAAAATTAAACACTAAAAGAACACACAGTCCAATTATTATGTAGATAGAGAAATCTAACATTTCTCAATGAAAGTACAAATTGTTAATAGGTATATTACAAACTGTTCAACATTCATAGCCATTTAAGAAACAGAAAGAAAATTATGTTCTCTCTCATATGTGGAACTTAGACCTAAAATATGAATGGCATAACACAAAACGGATGAACACTCTGGGTTGGGAACCAGTGGGTCAAGCAGAATGAAAGGATAGTTGAATGAGCAGGATGAAAAAGATTAAAGTATTTCATAGGCATGTTTAAAAATGAATAATAAAACAATAAAATTCTTTCAAATAAGGATAAGTGGAGATAAGAAGGAGCAACAGGGATGGTAAATTTGATCCAAATACTGTATATTCATGCATGGTAATATGAAAGGGAGACCCTTTTGTAAAATCAATATAGGCTAATAAATACAGAAAATATCTAATGAAGGCTCTAGATAGAACTTCAACTTCATTGTTGAAGTGTGTGAAAACTTACATTGTGAAGCCAATGAACCTTATTTGAAGATCAGAGCACATTTTAAGATTTTAACAAAGGCATATGTTTCTCCTACCAGAAATATTTCAATTGTCATTTTGATAGATTTGTGTGAATTTGGTTAGCAATATTTAATTCTATTGAACCACATCATATTTAAATAAAACTCTCTGAAATTACAAAGTTCCAAGCAATTACCAGGAGATTATCAGAAAGAAAGGGAAGTGGATTAAGCTATCATATGTATTTACAAAGTACATTGTAGAAGAGCAATGGAAAGAAAACTAACTAGGAAAGACAAAGAGAAGGCAAGACAATATAAACAGAGGTTTATTGAGTGAACTAATAGAAAAGAGCAAGGAGTTATTAAAGGAAATGAAACTGTATTCAATTTTAAATTATCTTCTATATAGTATAGGGCAACATCTCCCGCTGATTGTTCTGAATCTCTAATGAAAGTCCCCAACTTTGCTCTGCCAAGTCAATGTTAGATAGGAACTTAAAAAAAAACAAAAACAAAAACGAAAAACAAAAACAAAAACAAAAAACATTGATGGTGCTGCTATGTGGAAAGAAAAGAAAGACACAGAATGGATACTAGTAATTCATTAGGAGTTAGAAATCAGTGATGGAGTTGACAGGGAGAATTATAAACTTCTAGGAATTCACAAAATCTTGGTGAGACCCTCAGATGTTCCAAAAAATAGGCAAATACTATGCACAAGGATCTTATCTTTGTTACACAGACAAGATGATCTGAGCTGACATGTAAGTTATAACTCTCAAAAAAAAACACAACAAATATCTATTGCCTACAAAGTCCTTAGCTGGAAAATGTAAGTCACAAAGATGACCTATGCTGAGGGAATATCAAACCCTTTGTGTACACTGTTATTTTACTTTATTTATTTATTTATTTATTTTGTCAGTTGTGGGGCTTGAACTCTGGTCCTGGGTGCTGTCCCTTAACTCTTCAGCTCAAGGCTAGTGCTCTACCATTTGAACTACAACACCACTTTCCATTTTCTGATGGTTTATTGCAGATAAGAGTCTCATGGTCTTTCCTGCCTAGGCTGGCTTTGAACCACAATCCTCAGATCTCAGCCTCCTGAAAGCTAGCGCCGGCAACACTGTTATTTTAGTATTACAATTTGGTATAATGGCACTTTGCAAAGATGGCATTGAGAAACTGTTTAAGGCTATAAGAGAATTGTCTTGTTAGAAATAAAAGTAGAATCAAAGTAGATACACTGTGAAAAATTCAATTTTAATGTAAATTATCAAATATAAAGTTATGCCATTTAGCATTGGAATCCTACTAATTAACACTCATGTGCAAATACAAGTTACAATATACTTTCCCTTATATCTGCTTAATACTGATATCTCTACACATAGGATGAGATATGATTGTGAATTATCTTCAAAAGGATAAATATGATGAATTCTTAACTATGAGTCACTAAAGAAAAGGAAAGCAAATAACTAGGCTTTAAGCCACTTAGTATGTTGAGCTATTTACATATATGTTTCAGAGATGAGTACTAAGGTATTATTTATGAACAATATTAAAACATTTGCATCAATAAAATAATATTGAGCTAAAATTGCTGTTCAAATATTATTAAAAGCATTTTCATTACTGTCAATGGAAATTCAATTATATTTCTATGTCAAATATAATTTTACAATATAATGTAATCAATGACTAATATACTCAATAGAATGAGGAAGTTATGTTATAAAAGTATTTGAGAGGAAGACACAGCATTGACTTATAGATATGTTAATCTTCCTGGAATTTTCATAATTATTTGTAAAACTGAAGGGCAATTGGTAATTTACTGAAACTCTTTAACTTTAGAAAAAAGGAAATACCTTCTTTATATGCTAGCAATTATCAATTGGAAAACATTATGAAAAGGTATTTCATTTCTCATAGCAAAAGAACTGCCTGTAAGGCAGGGGGCTGGTGGCTCAAGCCTGTCATCCTAGCTACTGAGGAGGCTAAGATCTGAGGATCACTGTTCAAAGCCAGCCCAGAGTTCAGGCTCCATGACCAGACCCCCCAAAAAAATGAAATGTAGGAATAAATCAAAGGACAAAAAAGAAAGAAAAAAGTAAGTTTATCTGATTTGGGGAAAGGAAGGAGAATCAGAAATGGTGGGACAAAGGATGAACCAATTCAACAGTGATACTCACTGGACACTATGTTGGAAATGAACTTTACAACTTGGGAAGAGGGGGTTTTCTGGGGGGAAGGAGGAGAAAATGAGGGAGGGGTTAACACTATTCGAAAAGAAATGTACTCATTACCTTAAAAATAAAATATAGCACAACTATACAAAGAGAATGAAAAAAGAATTGGAAGAATGAAACAGACAAGAATCATGTAGCCATAAGCCAAATGAAGACCCAACTACCAGAAATAGAATGGTACAGGTGTGTGGACTCACTCAAAAATTTATTTTAGATCTCTGGACTTCAGAACATGAGTGCATAAATTCCTACACTGAAACCATCTAGTTTATGGCACAATTTTGCATAAACCACAAACTCAAACACCACACTGTGTAAACGCTACAATAAAATATTATGATCTTAGAAAAAAATAGAAAAATATTTCAATAGAAAATAGCGATTATTATGAGAATTTAGTATAAAAGTAGTTAATCATATAAAGAGAGAAAATAGTATGTATTCAGTTAAGTGTATTGGGATTATTTTTAGAAAACTGATCCCAAACATGCAAGCACAAAATTGTTTTATTATGATTTAAAGGGTTATATTTGAAAAGCCAAAAATTAGGAGAAAATTTTTGTTTAATATTTGTTCCTTTGTAAAACACAGAACTCCAAAGCTTGAATGAAGAAAAAGTGATTGTATGCTGTTAACACAATGCTTCCAAAATTATGTAAAAGAGAAAAGAGACAGGAAAAGTCATGTCTAGAAGACTCTATAAAGAGGTGTCCTACTAGTGTCCCTGAGCTTTTATGCTCAGGGTTAGTTCACTGCAACTTAGCCACCGGAGATAAGAGACTCAGGGATTTTACTGCCCAGGCTGGCTTTCTAATCATTGTCCTGAGTAGCTAGGGTAACAAGCAACTTTGTTGTTTAGATATGTTTTACACACAAACCCCTAGACACACACAAATACACAAACATATAAACAGGCACTTAAATGAAACAAAATAGACCATAGAGTGTTCTGGGATGGAGATTTTCTTAAGCAAGACAACAATACAAGAAATGATAAAGGAAGAATGATGGACTATATTATTGAAAAGTTTCAAAACTGAAGAAAATGAACACTAGGAAGTGGGTACTTGAAAGACATAAGGTGTGGTCAAGGGAGAAAAGGTAGTCAAATGAATAGGAGATGAGAAGAATGCACTCAAAAGTTCAATGTATGCCCTACAGAATTAAGCAGAGTGAGGGAAGATGTGGCTAAGGAAGGGCTGAGTGACCATGTTGAAGTGGTTTATATTGATCAAGATGCATTGTATTCATAAACTGCTTTGTTAAATGGCAACTCCTCCTTTGTACAGTATCTTTGTACAAGATAGTGAAATATGTTAAAAAAAGTGGTAGATTATTATATGATAATAAACAAAATTAAAACATAAGAAACTTCCTCACATTTTTACTCCCCAGTCAACAAGGCTCCTCCCTTTAGTAACAGGGACATATTAGAGCTTTAAAAAGACCTTATTGTTTTTGAATTTTCTAGTTACTATTTGGAGTCGGATTTTCAAGGGCAATTTGGGAATATCTTCCTGCCAAAAGTGGGCCAAGAAATTCTAGTTTCGAAAATTGCTCCAAAAACCCCCAAAATATTGCACTTGAACTCACTCACTCTATGTAGAAAAGTAAAAACAAAAATATAATGGAAAATCCTAAATATTCTTCAGAGAGTGACTTACTGAATTGTGCCAATCTGATGTCATAATCTAAAATGCAACATTCAAGAAAGGAGAGGCAAATCTCTTTGTAGTTTTAGAATATTTGTTCAAGAAAAACTAAATTGTAGAACACTATGTGCAAATATTGCCTTTAGATAAGGGAATATACACACATAGACCTTTGTGTATTGGTGTGTATGGGTATGTATATACATATGTATATTTATACATAGTGAGCCTTTGGACACTTACATAACCAATGTTATAGTGGCTACCTCTTAGGAGAATGCATGATCGAGAATCAGACCAAATGGAGATGGGCAGGTTGTGAGGAAAAGCTCATATTTTTATGCCATAAACCTTTTTTCAAATTTTTATTGTGATTGTTACATAATTTCCCAAATTTCACCGTATTGTCGGATAGTGACGCTTAGTTAAAGTCACAAACACATTCTGACTTTCATGGAGCAAATTGTCTATCATGGTCTATAACATTTATGTGTTCTATGAGTTTTGCAATACAGTTATTTCTTCCACATTGGGTGATATGCCATAAACTTTGATTTGCTTGAATATATTGCAGTGAGGATAAGTTAATATAGTACTTGTCTAACTAAACTTTTAATTAAAATGCTAAAAAGTACATGCCCTTTTTATAATTTGGAATGGAATCAAAATGCAACAAATGTCACAAGGCTTTAATAGTGTGAAATGGTTGTCAATGGATGCATTTAAATGTGATTTAAAATTCAATCAGAATGATCAATTCTGTCTTCTACTATAAGTGATTAAAGAAAAAAGTTACATTTTTTTAAAGTGGGCTCTGCTTTCCTATCATGACTCTCTAATTTGACAGTCATTTCTTTTTCAGCCAACAGCATTACTAATGACTGAACCAATATTGTCAATGAAACCAATTAATTTTAGCTCACACAATATGGCTGCCTTCAATGGATTCTTCTTGTATTCTGCAAAACACTGTAATACAGTGCTTTGTTCTCAAATGAATTAATCTTTCAATATAAAAATGTCCTATTGGATAACTTCATGTCTTAGTATTCAGAGTTTACTATACCAATGTATGAATGAGATCATATTCCTTCCCATGTTTATGTGAGCTATGAATCTATAACTAAACCTACCTAAATAATTATCAGAAGTAAAAAACTTATCTTCCTTCTAAAATTGTCATTTTATACTCTCTGCCAAAACATGAGTGCTGAAAATCCAGGGAAGTTTAAGATGGCTTACCTAATGCACTGCTAAGTGATGCCTTTAAAATAATTGATTTTAGATCTGGGTGCTGATGGCTCATGTCTGTAATCCTAGCTATTCAGAAGCCTGAGATCTGAGGTTCTCAGTTCAAAGCCAGCTTGTACAGGAAACTCCCTGAGACTCTTATCTCCAATAAACCAAAAAACAGCAACAACAAAAAACAAAAACAAAAATGGAAATGGTGCTATGGCTTAGGCAGAAGAGTATGCACCTTGAGCAAAAGAACTCAGGGACAGCACCCAGGACAACAGTTTAAGCATATATGCATATATATAAATTTTACTTTATTGTCAGTGTTAAATATGATCACATTCTAAACTTAGTGAACTTACAAAAATACTAAGAAAATATAATTATTCATTATTGTGCCATCTTTACACAATCCACTGTAACATTTGGATTTTTTTAATTCTAGTCTTGTAAGTAGAATCATATTGGCATGATTTTGCTTGATTACTTTTTTGTTATTCTTTTTTGTATATATTTTTATTGTAAAAATACTGTACAGAGGGGTTACAGTTCCATGAGTAAGGTAATGAGTACATTTCTTATCGAGCATTGTTACCTCCTCTTTTGTTTTTCCCCTACCATCCCTTCCCTCCCCACTTCCCCAACTCCTCTCTCTCCCCTCCTCCAGAAATTGTAAAGTTCGTTTTCAACGTAGTGTCTTGTGCACCTCATTGTTACAATGAGTCAACCTGTATCCTTATTTCAGCATTTTGTTATTTCCCTTCCCTTCCCCAAATTAGAAAAATGTATATCTAGGTGCAGGGCACCAACATCAAATACAGTGAAAACAGGGGTTATACCGTGGGAGAAGAACGTATGAAAGAAACAAAAAAATCACATAGTACATTATAAATACATTAAAAACAACATCAAGAAAGATAAAACCAGTTGTGTCCCTATCTTGTGGTTCATTTTACTTATCATCATTTTATATGGTCATATATACTTACCTTTTGACCTTTTCTGCTTGTCTTAGACATATACAAATTATTAAGTAAGGGAAAATATGGGACTTAGGTTTCTTTGGGCCTGTCTTACTTCACTTAATATAATTTTTTCCAAGTCTTTCCATTTTATAACAAATGGGGCAATGCCATTCTTTGTGATGGAGGCATAGAACTCCATTATATCTTTCTTGATCCATTCATCAACTGAGGGGCATTTGGGTTGGTTCCATATCTTAGCTATGGTAAATAATGCAGTGATAAACATAGTTGTTCTGGTAGCACTTGTATAGCCTTGTTTGTTAGTGTATGTTGTTATTCTTTTTTATTTTTATTTTTTGTTGGTGATGGGGCTTGAACTCTGGGCCTGGCCACTGTCCCTCAGCTCTTCAGCTCAAGGCTAGCACTCTACCACTTGAGCCACAGCGCCACTTCCAGGTTTCTGGTGGTTTATTGGAGATAAGAGTCTCACGGTCTTTCCTGCGTGGGCTGGCTTTGAACCATGATCTTCAGATCTCAGCCTGCTGAGTAGCTAGAGTTATAGGCATGAGCCACTGGTGCCTGGCCTATATGTTGTTATTCTTATTTAGTATCATACTACATGTATTTATTCTCATTATTTTAAATGCTTAGCAATCATAAGTTGTAATATGTACAAGGTAGTCCATTAGAAATATGGCAAGTAGCCAAAGATAGAAAAGAATTCTCTGGGTATTTCTCTGGGTACGGTAATATTTCTGCTGTGTCCTACTGAAATGTCATTGATGGGGTAGATTTGCTACTATGATTAAGTTTGGATCAGAATTCATTTGAATTTAACCCTGTGAAAGAACTTCAAGGCAAGAACAAGATAATTAGCTTTATGCAAGTGTAAATAATGTGTATATATTATGATTAAAATTTATTTAAAAACATACAGTAATAAAGATTTGAGGGGGGAAATGGACAAAGTTTATCTCTGGCTGATAGGAATGTATATGTTATCTCATTTACATTTTCCTGTTTATCTAATTTTTAAACGGACAAATATTTTTGTCAAACTCATGAAAATATAATTTCTTTGAAGGTCAAACTGAATCTGAGAGTCATTAGCCTTTAATTTACAGGTTAACTCAAATGAATGGATTTGAAATTCTATAAGTCTTGGTTCCATATCTTAACTATGGTAAATAATGTGCAATAAACATAGTTGTGCTGGGAGCTTTAGTATGGTCTTGTTTGTGATCATTTGGGTAAAAGTCCAAAAGTGGGATTGCTGGGTCATAGTGGAGCTCTATGTGGAGTCTTTTTTGTGTGTGTGTGAATATACTGAACAGAGGGGTTACAATTACATGGGCAAGATAATGAGTACATTTCTTATCAAGCATTGTAGCCTCCTCCTTTGTTTCCTGTTCCCATCCCTTCCCATCCTCCCTCTGTCCTCCCTCCCAATACTCCCTCCCCCACCAAAGTTGTAAAGTTCGTTTTCAACATAACGACTTGTACATCTCATTGGGAATCTCTGTACTGCTTTCCAAAGTTGTTGAACAAGTTTACCCTCCCACCAACAATGCAGTAGGGTTCCCTTCTGTCCACATCCCCTCCAGCATCTGTTGTTATTAAAGTTCTTGATTATAGCAGTTCTAACTGGGGTAAGGTGGAATCTCAATGTTGTTCCTCCCCCATGGCATAACCCCTGTTTTCACTGTATTTGATGTCGGTATAATTTGAGGAGGGGAAGGGAAAAAAACAAAATATTTAAATAGGGATACAGGTTGACCCATTGAAACAATGAGATGTACAAGACACTATGTTGAAAAATTTAGGCGGGGGTGGGGAGGGAGTGTAGTTGAGAAGGTGGGAGGAAAGGGATGGTAGGGGAAAAACAGAGGTGGAGACAACAATCCTTGATAAGGAATGTACTCATTACATTGCTCATATATCTGTAACCCCTATGTACAGTATTTTCATGATAAAAATCTTTTTCTAAAAAGAAAACAATTCCATAAGAGTAAATTAGGTGAAAAATAGTCAGTTTACCCTTAGGAATATTAATATTTAGGTACTTACCAAGATAGAAAGCACATCACAGAACATTCTGATATTAAAAAGACATGGAGTTTTAAAAAAATGATGAGTTACTCTTTTCATCTAACATAAGGGAAGACTTTCAAAAAGGGAAAGATTAAATGTGTCAATTTCTACAGGTCAGCAGTCAACTAACATATGCATAGCATATTGTTTATAGGATTTTTTGTTTCTGGGGTCACTGGTGCTATTTCCAAGAGTGATTTCAGTAAACTATGGAAGAAGTCAAGCTATCATGGACTGAATGGAAAATAAACTGAGGACAGGTTATGATTTCCTTTTTGAGAAAATATATCTTTTCACTAGAAAGAAGTTGTTATCTAACAAATTTTGCCAACCTGTAGAAAGAGCAATAGGTATAAATTTAGTTATTTTCTTAAATTTACAATTAATTTTAAAGTAGAGCTAATGTTTATCTCAATATAATAACTATTATAATGATTACAAAGTTGAATTAAATAAAATAAGGAAGGATCTCAAATAGAACCCATCAGAAGCTGAACCAATGTTCTTTACCAGAGAACTACAACAAAACAGTAGCAATGGTCCTGTTGGAGAAAAAATAAGTAATTTTTCTGAAATATGCATTGTTTGTTTGATGTTTCTTTTCCTCAGAAGTGTAAAAAAACTATATTACAGGGGCTGGGAAGGTGGCTCAGTGGGAAAGTGCTTGCCTTGCATGCATGAGGCCTTGGGTTTGATTCCTCAGCACCACATAAGCAAAAAGAAAAAAAGCCGGAAGTGGCACTGTGGCTCAAGTGGTAGAGCACTAGCCTTGAGCTGAAGAGCTGAGGGACAGCGCCCAGGCCCAGAGTTCAGGCCCCACAACCGGACACCCCCCCAAAAAAATTACAATGTGAAATTTCTGTTTAACAGTATGAATCAATATCTGTGAAATAAAAAATTAGTTTAATTTATTATGCATTGTTAATTACTAATTTATGTACTCAAACCACAAACATGTAACATAGCAAATTTCTGCACTGAAATATATTTTGATAAATCAAGTATATGCCATGAATGATACCAAAGAAGTAATTAGTAAATGAACTAATTAATACATCTATGAATGAATACATTAATCACTGTTAAATTGATGAATAAAATTTATATATTTACATAAAAGCATATCCAGGAAATTATTGTCCTAATTCCAGTCCTATTATGTTTCCCTGAATTTCTAATACATTATTTGTAAAAAAATAAATAAATACCTTATACACCTATCAGGATTGTTTTGAAGATAAACTAATCATATTAGAAGCATTTGTTCAGTGAACATTCCACATAACAGTACAAAACCAAATCAACACTCTCCCCTGAAATAATTGCAAATGGAAGCCTTATTCCCAATGCTTTGTGGTGATGTGAATATAGTTCAGTGTAAGATTGCCTATCATTTGTTAGGCCCTGAGCTCCATCCCCAGCAGAACAAAAACTGAAACAAAACAAAAAATAAACAATGGGATAATGGAAGGTAGGAGTGGGAAGAAATACACATTTTTTTTTTAAATTCCTGCAGGGAAACATAATAAAGAGCATGCTTGGTTCAGTGCTTTTTGGGATCTAGTTTTTGCAAAGCTTCTCTCTGGTACAAGTGTAGAGGTCTTTTATTTCCCAGCTGTGATAATGATTATGATATGTTCTTATGAATCAACATTTTACTCTTTTGTTTCTAAACTCATGTGCAGAATACAAAGTTTTTACTTATTTCTTTTGATATAAATTTCCCAAATAACTTCTTTCATGCAGTCCATTAAAAAAGACACTCAATTGGAAATATTTAACAGTGCTAGCAGGAAGTTAATTTTTATTTGCGCATTCAGAAAACCCATTGGAATCAACTGCTAAGCTTCCAAGAACCAGGTAAATCACAGGATATCTACATGAGAGGTACACTTAAATCATAGGGTATATTTCTGTCTTTTCTCATTTGTCAACTTGGGATAACACTGCTTCCCTTCCAGGGTTTTTGTGAGCATGGAGTAAGATAATATGCATAAAGTAACTGCAAGGTGTTTTTTATCTTTTTCAACTTAGCTATTTTAATTTTAACAATGTAGAATAGTAACTTCTATTATATTACGTAAACGAACTCACTTTTTTTGTGAGAATACTGTACAATTACATGGGCAAGATAACGAGTACATTTCTTATCAAGCATTGTTGCCTCCTCTTTGTTTCCTCTTCCCATCCCTCCCATACTCCTCCCTCCCCCCTCCCGGTCCTCCCCCCATCCCCACCAAAGTTGTAAAGTTCGTTTTTCAACATAAGGACTTGTACATCTCATTGTTGCAATGGGTCCATCTGTATCCCTAGTTAAACGATTTGTTTTTTTCCCTTTGTCTCCACAAATTATACCAGGATCAAATACAGTGAAAGCATGGGTTAGACGGTAGGGGAAAGACATACAAAGCAACAAAGAAATCATCTTATAAATATGATAGAAACAATTGCATGAAAGGAAAAATAAACACAAAAAATTTGAATACTTATCTTGGGGTTCATTCCCCTAACATCAACTTATCTGACCTTTTCTGCTTGACTCAGACATAGACTAGTTATTGCAAATAAGGAAACCATGGGACCTAGGTTTCTTTGGGCCTGGTTTACTTCACTTAATATAATTTTTTCCAAGTCATTCCATTTCTTAACAAATGGGGCAATGTCATTCTTTCTGATGGAGGCATAGAATTCCATTGTGTATATATACTGAAAGAAGGATGGCCAATAGACACATGAAGAAATGTTCAACCTCTCTAGCCATAAAAGAAATGCAAATCAAAACAACATTGAGATACCACCTCACTCAAATTATAATGGCTATAATCAAGAACTCTAATAACTCTAATAATAACTCTAATAACAACTCTAACAACAACTGCTGGAGGGGATGTGGACAGAAGGCAACCTTACTGCATTGTTGGTGGAAGTGTAAATTTGTTCAACCACTTTGGAAAATAGGATGGAGGATCCTCAAAAGACTCCACATAGAGCTCCCCTGTGACCCAGCAATCCCACTATTGGGCATGTACCCAAATGATCACAAACAAGCCCACACTAAAGCTACTAGCACGACTATGTTTATTGCAGCATTATTTACCATAGAAAGATATGGAACAAACCCGGATGCCCCTCAGTAGATGAATGGATCAAGAACTCACTTTTTAAGATTGGTTATAGACTCAAAATTGAGAAAAGTGATTATATAATATTTTATGAATACATTTATGAATATTCTATGAGTTTACTTTCTCCAAGGTTTATTTCTAACCATCTACAATTAAAACAATTAGAATTGTTATAGTAAAAAAAATTGATGTAGCTGTGGAGGTTAAATAAAAAAAGTAGAGAGAGAATGAATATTTATAAATGGGGAGTGAATAAAGAAGCATATAGATGTTTAGGGAGCATATGTCTGTGTAACTCAATATTCAGGTTTCTCACTTGTCTGTTTTGTTTAAAATAGCATTCCAAGAAGAACAAAATACACAAATATTTATATATAATGATATAAAATATTCAAAATAAGTTAAATCAATAGTTTTTTTTATTATCCCTCTTTTCTGTTTGCCATTTCCATCCTCAAAATCATCCCTTAACCACTGCTTTCATTGTATTTGTGGAGGGGAAGGGGAAAAAAAACAAATCGTTTAAATAGGAATGCAGGTGGACCCATTGCAGCAATGAGATATACAATTGTTATGTCGAGTCGAAAAACGAACTATACAACTTTGGCCCGAGGGGTGGGCGGGGGTGGGGGGGGGAGTTGGGAAGGAATAGGAAGGGGAAACAAAGGAGGAGGCAACAATGCTTGATAAGAAATGTACTCATTACCTTGCCCATGTAATTGTAACCCTTCTGTACAGTATTTTCACAATAAAAAATGGAAAAAAAAATCATCCCTTAGAGAAGTATTGAGATTGTGCAGTATTTCTAGAAGCATCTGAAGACAAAGAAAAGTTAAGGTTCCTCTTCCTCTAAAGATCTCTTCATTAACATCAGTTTACTTTACTTCTCTTTCTCTCATTTTCAACAGCCGAAACAGACAAAATATGTATTGGAACTGGAAGTAACTAATCAATACAGTTATATATCAGTTTATTTCAACTCAGTGTCAAACCTATCTTTGTTCAGAAAAATTGACTTTAACAAGTAACAGTGGTCTTGTTTGTATTATTTTGAAGTCATCAGCACGTTATCACACTTAACATTAGTGTTTCAAATAAAAAAATTACTATCTTTGAAACAAACTTCCATCATGGTATTCTGTTATACTATTAATAAGGAAATTATTTAGTTTGATTTAATTAATTTAGTTTTGTGTATGATTAATGACACAGGGAAAGAACAGTGTGAAACAAGTTGGTTAGTAGCAGAGAATGAATGTATTCAATAAAATCACTTAAAATATTATAGATCAAAATTCTAGATTGTGTACCAAAGTTTCAACAGTATTATTTTTTTCACTTATTAAAGAGTTTTTCATTTGCTTTTTCAGTTTTCACTTGCTTTTTCAGTTTTTTCAGTTACTAAGTAGTTTTCCATTTGCTTTCTGTAAGTTTTAGATGTAGAGATGGGCTTATTGGCCTGCCTTTAGGCATATAGCCTTTATGAATATGCTCTAAAAAGCATACATATCCAAAAAGAATGAACTATTAAAAAAGAATGATCAATAATTTTTTGTATAACTCTCAGAAAACAAGATACAACTTAGCCTTTGTTTTGTTCAATGCTAAGAAAGTATACATGAAACCTGTTTTCATCCCAGTTTTCACTCTCAACCCTTGCCCACAGACACTCAATCACATCTGTCTATAATAACTTAATATTTATAGGCTCTTTGTGTTTTTTATTGTGAAAATAATGTACACAGGGGTCACAATTATGTGGGCAAGGTAATGAGTGCATTTCTTATCAAGCATTGTTCCCTCCTCTTTTGTTCTTTGTGGTTTTTATATAAACTGATTTGAGAAACTAAAACACCTTTGTACAAGATTACAGATGTTCATCTCTTAGAAATCAGTATGAAAGGTGTTAGTCTGTATATATTATTTTTGTGTTTCAAAAGTTAAACTGAATGTTACAGTTCGTAGAATCTTGTATTGAATGTCATAATTCACTAAGATATTTTTTAAATAAAAATAAGCTTGTTACAGAGTTTTAAAACAATGAATATTTTATCAATGAAACAATAGGAGAAAATGTCCAAATAAATTATGTCATGTATAAGACGATATGTATTCTTTCTGAATTAAAAATATGACAGAACTAACTTCATTAAACAGGAAAGTGTTATAGTAGACTTTGAACAACACTTTTCTCTACTTTTAAAAATTATCATTTTTGGAAGTGGTGCTATGGCTCCTGTGGTAGTGTGCTAGCCTTGAGCTGAGGAGCTGAGGGACAGCACTGAGGCTCAGGGTTCAAGCCACACGACAAACAAAAAAATATATATCATTTTCCCCTCCATAAGAATGTTTTCCACAATTCTAGCTTGTTATAAAAAAATATTAGCTTCCAAGGTTTGGATTTACTTATAAAATAACTCTAAAAATAGGCACAGAACATACAAAAGTATAAATATACCCAAATTAATTAATATAGTTCATCACATCAACTCGATCAAGGATAAGAACCACATGATTATTTCAATAGAAGCAGAAAAAGCATTTAACAAAATCCAATACCCCCTCATGATAAAAGGTCTGGAGAAACTGGGAATCCATGGAACATTTCTCAATATAATAAAGGCTGTGTATGAGAAATGTACAGCCAGCATTATACTTAATGCCAAAAAGCTAAAGTCATTTCCTCTAAATTCAGGAACAACCCAAGGATAACTGCTGTCTCCACTCCACTTCAATTTAGTATTAGAATGCCTAGCTAGAACAATAAGACAAGATGAAAACGTAAAGGTGATCCAAATAGAGAAAAATGCAGTAAAACTATCCCTTTTTGCAGATGACATGATCTTTTATTTAAAGCACCCCATGGACCCCACTCCCAAGTTACTTGAGCTGATCTGAAACGTGGGCAAAGTAGTAGGGTATAAAATTAACCCTCAAAAATCAATGGCTTTTCTGTATGCAATAACAAGAAGATCACAGCTGAAATTAGGAAAGCAGCCCCTTTTGTAACAGCCCCACAAAAAATAAAATACTTAGGAGTTAACTAAAGAAGTTAAGGACCTCTATGATGAAAACTTTAAAATCCTGAAAAAGGAAATTAAAGCAGAAATATGGAAGTGGAAAACCCTCCCATGTTCCTGGATTGGGAGGATTAACATCATGAAAATGGCAATACTGCCAAAGGCTATCTACAAATTCAATGAGATACCTATCAGTATCCCAACTGCATTCTACAATGAAATAGAAGAAGCCATCCAAAAATTCAAATGGAACAATGAAAGATCCAGAGTAGCAAAAACAATCCTTAGGAGGAAGAACATTGCTGGAAGACTATCAATAAAAATTTCAAACTCTACAACAAAGCCATAGTAATCAAAAAAGTTTGGTACTGGCACAAGAACAGACCTGAGGACCAATGGAATAGGACCGAGTACCGAGAAATGAATCTACAGACCTATAGCCACCTAATCTTTGACAAGGGAGCTAAAGAAATTGAATGGAAGAAAAACAGCCTCTTCAGTAAATGGTGCTGGAAAAATTGGCTAAACACCTGTAGAAAACTAAAGATAGATCCCTCTATATCACCCTGCACCAGAATCAGTTCCAAATGGATCAAAGTCTTTGATGTCAAATAGACACCCTGAAAACTTTACAGGAAGGAATAAGAGAAATTCTAGGACTCCTTGGCACAGGCTCCTTGGCACAGAAACACAACAACAAATCAAAGAAAGGTTGGACTAATGAGATTGCAGGAAACTGCAAAACTTCTGCATGGTAAAGGACATAGCTAGCCAGATTAATAAAAAGCACGATTGGGAGATCTTTAATAGCTATATAACAGACAAGGGTCCCATATTTAAAATGTATTTAGAACTAAAAAAAATATTCACTGAAAACCAAATCCTCGAAGAAACAACTGTCCAATTAATAAGTGGGCTAAAGACTTAAAGAGAGACTTCTCTGAAGCGGAAATAAGAATGGCCAATAGATACATGAAGAAATGCTCAACTTCTCCATCCATAAAATAAATGCAAATAAAAATAACATTGAGATTACACCTAAACCCAGTTAGAATGGCTATAATCAAGAAATCTAACAGATGCTGGAGAGTATATGGCTAAAAGTGAACCCTCTTGATTATTGGTGGGAGTGTAAACTTGTTCAACCTCTTTGGAAAGAAGTATGGTGGTTCCTCAAAAGACTGTACATAGAGGTCCCCTATGACCCAATGATCCCTCCTTTGGGCATTTATCCAAACGACCACAAACAAGGCCATACTAAAGCTACCAGCACAATTATGTTTATCTCAGCAGTATTCACCATAGCTAAGATAAGGTACCAACCCAGATGCCCCTCAGTTGTAGATGAATGGATCAAGAAAATATGATAGACACACATATACATACATATGTATGTATATGTAGGAATTCTATGCCTCCATCAAAAAGAATGACACTGCTCCATTTGTTAGAAAATGGAAAGACTTGGACAAGCAGAAAATGTCAAAAGCTATGTAGATATGACCATTGAAGATGATGTTTAGGGAAATGAACCCCAAGATTTGGACACAAGAGATTTTTTTCTTTGGTGCTGATTTTATTTTTTTATGTAATATGTAATTTTTTTTGTTTCTTTTGGATGTTCTTCCCCGATGGTATAACCCCTGTTGTCACTGTAATTTGATTCTGGTGCCCTGCATCTTATGTACCATTTTTCTACTTTGGGAAGGGGAAGGGAAATTTAAAAAAATGTTGAAATACGGATACAGGATAACCCATTGTAACAATGAAATGTACAAGCCACTATGTTGAAAATGACCTTTACAACTTTGTGGGGGGAGTTGGTAGGCGGGGAGGAAAGGGATATTAGGTGGAAAACAATGGAGAGGGTAACAATGCTTGATAGGAAATGTACTCATTACCTTACTTAAGTAAATGTAACCCCTCTGTACAGTATTTTTGCAATAAAAAAGAATGTTTCTTCAAAGTGACTGGAAAATTACATTCCTACTAGTAGCAGAATTTGTTGATTGAGTTTATAATTACTCCCATTTCCACCTTTTTTGTACATTAAGGGTTATTTTTTTCTTGTTGTATAGCTATAGTTTTTGGAATTGTATTTTTCTTAGTTTTATCTAAATAAATGTGTGTATATGCTTTTTCTCAGTATGTTTTGATGAAAACAAGTTGTTTATTTTGATCTAATCAAACTGATAAATATTATGTCACACTTAGCAAGAAACAAAGCAAAAAAAGGCATAAAAAATTTTTGAAATGCATTTGTATTCTTTGCTAAAAACAAGCCTGGAATAACAGTGAAGTAATTTTACATCTTATATTTTACTATTGAATTTTTCCATGGTTCATTTATTTTTATTTTTTAAGATAAATTATATTTTATTTGACAAAGAAGATTCAAATAATACCAATAGCATATATAGAGAGACCCTAAAATATAATAAAATTAAATAATCTATTCAGATAAAATATACATACTCATTTTATCATGGGATCCATATGAACAGTTTGAAGGGTTTTTGTTTGTTCGTTTGTTGTTGTCGTAGTGGTGGTTACTAGGATTTTAACTCAGGCCCTTGAACTTCTCTTTTCCTTAAATTTTATTTTCTTGTAAAGATGCTGTACAGAGAGGTTACAGTTCCATCAGTAAGTTAATGAGTACATTTCCTGTTGGGGATTGTTATCCCCTTCTTAGTTTATCTCACACTATCCCTTTCCTACCCTACCTCCCACACAGCTCACCCCTAAATTTGTAAGATTCATTTCCAACATAGTGTCTTGTCAGTATCATTGTTTCAGTGGGTCATCCTGTGTGCTTGTTTCAGCATTTTTTCATTCCTCTTCTCCGTCCCAAGTTATATAAATGTATATACAAGATGCAAGGTATCAAAATCAATTACAGTGACAGCAGTGATATACCATAGGAGCAAGAACATATAAAACAAGCAAAGAAATAACAAAATGTTGAAATAAGGATATGGGTTAATCCGTTGTAACAATGAGATGTAGGAGGCACTATGCTAAAACAAACTTTACAACTTCTGGGTGCAGGGGACTGGGGGAGGGAGGAGTTGAGGAGGTGGGGAGAGAAGGAATGATAGGGGAAAAACAAAGTAGGAGGTTCATTAAAAACAACAATAACTAAGTAAAACCTCTTGTGTCCATATCTTGAGGATCATTTCACTTGGAATCATCTTATATGGTCATACGTTAATAGCTTTTGAGCTTTTCTGCTCATCTGATAACATTATCCTAGACATTTTAGACTAATTATTGCAAATAAGGGAAACCATGGGACCTATATTGTTTTGGGTCTGGGTTACTTCACTTAATATGATTTTTTCCCAAGTCTTTCCATTTCCTAACAAATGGGCAGGGCCATTCTTTCTGATGGAAGCATAGAATTCCATATATATATATATATATATATATATATATATATATTACAATTTTTTGATTCATACATATACTGAAGGCATCTTAGCTATGGGGAATTAAGAAAACTAATAACAACAGATGCTGGAGGGCATGTGGCCAAAAGAGGACCCTACTGTGCTGTTGGCGGGAGTGTAAACTTGTTCAACCACTCTGGAAAGCAGTATGGAAGTTCCTCAAAAGATTCCACATAGAGCTCCCCTATGACCCAGCAATCCCACTTCTGGGCATTTACCCAAACAATCACAAACAAGGCCATACTAAAATTACCAGCACAACTATGTTTATCACAGGTACTTGAACTGCTAAGCAGGTGTTTTACCACCTGAACAATATATCCAGCTCGTTGAAAAGTTCTTTTTTTTTAATTTAATTTAATTTTATTTTGGACATACTGTACAGAGGGGTTACGATTACATGGGCAGGATAATGCGTACATTTCTTACCAAGAATTGCAGCCTGCTCCTTTGTTTACCTTTCACATCCCTTCCCAGCCTACCCCCTCCCCCCGCAATCCCAATCCTTCTCCTTCCCCCCTGCCCCCCCAACGACATTGTAAAGCTCGTTTTGGGCATGCCAACTTGTACTTCTCATTGTTGCAACAGGTCCACCTGTATCCTT
>NW_012267296.1:333284-334488 GCF_000151885.1 Dipodomys ordii
GTTGGAGCTGGCAGCTCCTCCGAGCTTTGTCGGTATCCAAGATGGAGATCACCGGTGCTGGGGGGGGGGAGGGGTGGCCTTCCCTCCTCTGCTCCCTGAGAAGGAGTGAGGGTGTTGGGCTTCTACTCAAGCCGAGTCTTGGATCCTGGGTCGTCTCTGGTCTGCACACTGCAGGATGAAGATGTCCGCTCTTTGTTGGTTCTTGCTGTTGTTGAGTAGAATCCGCTCGCCCGCTGCGTCTGGCTCCTTCATCCCGGACTCTCTGTGTGAGCACTCAGGTATGGCCCCGGCTGCGGTCTCCGCTGCTTGCGACCGTGCCGCCGCAGCCGCGGCGGCTGCTGGTGAGCGCTCAGATGTGTCTTTTTGCCTTGGCTTCCCTCTCTTTTCTAACTCCCTGTCCTGTGAGGGCACACTTGGTGTGATTCTCTGGCTTAGGACTGTTCACTGGAACTCTAAAACTGCTTTCTATGCAAGAGCTTGTTCAGATTCCAGCTTCTTCTCCGCCATCTTTGTTTTTGTATCTTGAATATAGGCCTAATAACAATTACTAAGCCATTGACTCTTTTGGTAATTATTAACAAAGTTAATGTTAGTGCTTGGTACACAATGTAGCATCACATCTGTTTATCAAAAATTGGTCCTCTTCTCCTTTGGCATATACAGAAGGACCATAGTTCTTTGGGTTACCCATGTCACCAGAAACAGAGATAACATCCAGACTTTCTCTGCTATGCAAAGGAAGTAGCTTAAGACAAACTTTCTACATCTAGGATAATCTAAGCAGATGAGCAGAGTAGCTCAATAGCTACGTACATGTGATCATATCAAAGATGTTAAATGAAATGAACTCTAAGACATGTACACAAGAGGTTTTTCTTTGTGTTGTTCTCAATGTACTTCATGATTTCTTTTTTCTTTTGTGTTTTTCCCCTTATGTTTTATCCACTGTTGTCACTGCATTCAATTTTGATACCTTGCGTATTGTAAATACATTTATCTGAACTAAAGAAGGGAAGGGGAACAAAAAAATTGTGAGACAAACAACAATAGTGAAACATTCTGAAATTTCAAGTTTCCAGTTAAAGACATTACTTCTGGAGAGCAATTGTTTTAATTAAGGAATAGTGTGAATTAACTAGCCTATCCAGCTACACACACACACACACACACACACACACACACACACACACACACACACACACAC
>NW_012267296.1:334538-369365 GCF_000151885.1 Dipodomys ordii
CACACACACACACACACACACACACACACACACATTCTTTCTTGTCTCCCAATCTTCTGTGCAACTCTTTCTATTCTGGTCACTATAATATCTTTTATGGGTAAGTGAAGTACCTTTCTGACTGCTCATATTTCTAGTTTTGTACTGCTCCAATAAATTTTGTCCTTTTGATCCAGAGTGAACTTTTTCCAAAATGTAAATTTGACCATGTCACCTAACTGCTTAAAAATGAGTCTCCTATTGGGGTATGGTGGTAAACATGTATAATCACAGCTACTTGAGAAGAAGAAACAGGAGACAAACCCTCAGAGTTAGTGAGATCTTACCTCAGAAATAAAGACAAGGTTTTTCCATAAAACAAGTTGGCTTGACTCACGGACAAGTTCACTTGCTACTGAATAAGGGGTATTGGTGTAAATCTGTTTGGAGTTGCATTGTGGATGTCAATATGAGTGTTCTCAATAGGTTATTGTAAAAAAAAAAAAGGAGAAAAACATATGCCTGGACTGACAGATGCCACTGTACCCCACTGGGTACAGTTTGGACCCCTGGGGTCCAAATGGGCTAGAAAAATCCACAAACTTTTCAGTCTTTCTAAAAAAGATGATGTCTGCCAATATGTTGCTTGGAAAACCCATGAACAAAGAAGGTTAAAAAACCATGACCAGCCAGGTGCCGGTGGCTCACACCTGTAATCCTAGCTACTTAGGAGACTGAAATCTGAGGATCATGGTTCAAAGCCAGCCTGGGCAGGAAATTCCACGAGACTCTTATCTCCAATAAACCACTAGTAAACTGGAAGTGGTGCTGTGGCTCAAGTGGTAGAGTGCTCACCTTGAGCTGAAGAGCTCAGAGAAAATGACCAGGCCCAGAGTTCAAGCCCTATGACTGACAAAAAAAAAATGTCCAAAGCACCCAATATTTATGTCTTGTTACTCCACGTGTCCTGCAACACAAATGCAGCTGTATTACTCTGAAGGAACAATGGACTAAGAAAAATGAGGAGGCTGCACAGTATGCTAAGCTTTTGGCTAAGAGAATGAGGAAGCCAAAGAAAAATGGGCAGGAACAGATTGCCAAGAGGTGAAGGCTGTCATTTTTGAGAGCTTCTATGTCTATGTCTGAGTCCAGTTAAATATAAGGGTATTTAAGAGTAGCAAATAAGTAAGTTGTTAATTGGCAAAAAATGACAAAGAGAGCTGGGGTGTAGCAGAAATGGTATAGAATACTTACCTACCTAGCAAGCATGACACTGTAGGTACAGATCTAGATATAACAAAGTAAATAAAATGAAAGAAGTTTCTGGTGGCCTTCCAGGAAAATGACAATTTCTTATAACTAGGAAAATGATATTTCCAGATCTCCTGATCCTTATATGATGATTTTCCTTCCTCTCCCTCCTTGACACATTTCTTAAATCACATTGAATTAATCTTTAGCCTTTTCTTTTTTTTATTGCGAAAATACCATAGAGAGGGGTTACAACTACATGGGCAAGGCAATGAGTACATTTTTTTTATCAAACATTGTTGCCTCCTCCTTTGTTTCCCTTTCTCATCCCTTCCCATCTCCACCCCCATCTACACCCCCTGCTACCACTTCCCTCGGCCAAGGTTGTAAACTTTGTTTATCAACATAATGTCTTATATATCTCATTGTTGAAATGGGTCCACCTGTATCCCTATTTAAACAATTTGTTTTTTCCCCTTCCACTCCACAAATTATACCAACATCAAATACAGTGAAAGGAAAGGTTATACCGTGGGGGAAGGACATACAAAGCAACAAAGAAATCATCTTATAAATATGTTAGAAACAAATGCAAATAAAAAACATTTCAATCCTTATCTTGGGGTTCCTTTTGCCTAACATCAACTTATCTGACCGTTTCTGCTTGTCTCAGACATATACTAGTTATTGCAAATAAGGGAAACGATGGGACCTATATTTCTTTAGTCCTCGCTTACTTCACTTAATATAATTTTTTCCAAGTCTTTCTATTTCCTAGCAAATGGGGCAATGCCATTCTTTCTGATAGAGGCATAGAATTACATTGTGAATATATACCATATTTTCTTATCCATTCATCTACTGAGGGGCATCTGGGTTGGTTCCATGTCTTAGCTATGGTAAGTAATGCTGCAATAAATATAGGTGTGCTGGTAGCTTTAGTATAGTCTTGTTTGTGATAATTTGGGTAAATACCCAAAAGTGGGATTGCTGGGTCATAGGGAAACTCTATGTGGAGTCTTTTGAGGAAACTCCATACTATTTTCCAAAGTGGTTGAACAAGTTTACACTCCCACCAACAATGCAATATAATTCCCTTCTGGCCACATCCCCTCCAGCTTCTGTTGTGATTAGAGTTCTTGATTATAGCCATTCTAACTGGGGTGAGATAGTATCTCAATTTTGTTTTGATTTGCATTTCTTTTATGGCTAGGGAGGTTTAGCATTTCTTCATATGTCTATTTCTCATTCATACTTCCTATTTGCCTTCACCAGTCTGGCACATTCCTACTTGTCTTTTGCTTGACTATCTCCTATTTGTCCTAGAAATTTTACCTCAGATTATCATCCCTTCTGGGATGTGTACAGGGGTTACAGTTACATGAGTAAGGTTATGAGTACATTTCCCACTGAGCATTGTTACCTCCTCCTTTGTTTTTCCTCTACAAACCCTTCCCACCAAATCTCCCCAACACTTCCCAACCACATTGTAAAGTTGGTTTTCAAAATAGGGAGTTGTACATCTCACTGTTACAATGGGTCAACCTATATCCTTATTTCAAATTTTATTATTTCCCTTCCCCTTCCCAAATTAGAAATATATATATACAAGATGTAGGGCATTGACAACAAATACAGTGAAAACAGGGGTTATACTCTGGGGGAAGAACATACAAGAGAAAACAAAATCACATAGTACATTTTAAGTACATTAAAACAGAAGCAAGCAAGAAAAAAAATGTTTCCCTGTCTTGGGGTACATTTCACTTAACATCATCTTATACGGTCTTATGTACATAACTTTTGATGTTTTCTACTTGTCCCAGACTTATACCTAGTTATTGCAAATAGGGTAAACCATGGGACCTACATTTCTTTGGGCCTAGCTTATTTCACTTAATACAATTTTTTTCAAGTTTTTCTATTTCCTAACAAATGGGGCAATGTCATTCTTTCTGATGGAAGCATAGCATTCCATTGTATATATATACCACATTTTCTTGATCCATTCATCTACTCAGGGGCATCTGGGTTGGTTCCATATCTTAGCTATGATACATAATGCTGCAATAAGCATGGTTGTGCAGGTAGCTTTGGTATGATTTTGTTTGTGATCATGTGGGTAAATGCCCAAAAGTAGGATAGGTGGGTCATAGGAGAGTTTTATGTGGAGTCTTTTGAGGAACCTCCATACTGCTTTCCAAAATGTTTGAACAAGTTTACACTCCCACCAACAATGCAGTAGAGTTCTCTTTTGGCCACATCCCCTCCAGCAACTGTTGTTATTAGATTTCTTGATTCTAGCCATTCTAACTGGGGTGATGTGAAATCTCAATGTTGTTTTGATTTGCGTTTTTTTGATGGCTGGAGGAGAGCATTTCTTCATGTGTGTATTGGATGTTCTTATGTCCTCTTCAGAGAAGTTTCTCTTTAAGTCTTTAGCCCACTTATTTATTGGCAAATTGTTTCTTTGAGGATTTGTTTTTGGGGGACTTAGTTTTTTGAGTTCTATGTATATTTTAGATATTAGACCCTTGTCTGTTGTATGGCTAGTGAAAATCTTCTCCCAATCTGTAGGCTTTCTATTGATCTTGTTACCTGTGTCCTTTGCCATGCAAAAGCTCTACAGTTTCATGCAATCCCGTTTTTCCAACATTTCTTTGACTTTTTGTGTTTTGGGGCCTTTATTAAGAAAATTTTGGCCTGTGCCAAGGAGACCTAGAGTATCTTCTATTCTTTCCTGTAATGATTTCAGGGTGGGTACTTTGACTTCGAGATTTTGATCCACTTGGAGATGATTCCGGTGCAAGGTGATATAAAAGAATATAGCTTTAATAAACATAGCTGTGATGGTAGCTTTAGTATGGTCTTGTTTGTGATCATTTAGGTAAATGCCCAAAAATGGGATTGCTGGGTCATAGGGGAGCTCTATGTGGACTCTTTTGAGGAAGTTCCATACTACTTTCCAAAGTGGTTGAACAAGTTTACATTCCCACCAACAATGCAGTAGGGTCCCCTGCTGTCCACATCCCCTCCAGCAACTGTTGTTATTAGAGTTCTTGATTATAGTCATTTTAACTGGGGTGAGGTGGTATCTCAATGTTGTTTTGATTTGCATTACTTTTATGGCAAGGGAGGATGAGCATTTCTTCATGTGTCTATTGGCCATCCTTCTTTCCTCTTCAGGGAAATTTCTCTTTAAGTCTTTCGCCCACTTATTTATTGGGCAATTGTTTCTTTGAGGATTTATTGGTGGAGGATTTAATATTTTGAGTTCCAGGTATATTTTAGATATGAGATCCTTGTCCCTTGTATGGCTAGTGAAGATCTTCTCCCAATCCATGGGCTTTCTATTGATCTTGCTAGCTATATCCTTTGCCATGCAGAAGCTCTGCAATTTCATGCAATCCCATTTGTCCATCCTTTCTTTGATTTGCTGTCTTTCTGGGTCTCTATTAAGAAAATTTCGGCCTGTGTCATGGAGACCTAGGGTTTCTCCTATTCCACCCTGTAATGTTTTCAGGGTGTCTGCTTTGACTTTGAGGTCTTTGATCCATTTGAGTTTATTCTGGTGCAGGGTGATATATAAGGGTCTAGTTAGTTTTCTACACCATTTACTGAACAGGCTGGCTTTCTTCCATTCTATTATTTTAGCTCCCTTATTGAAGATTAGATGGCTATAGTTCTGTGGGTTCATTTCTGGGTTTTCAATTCTATTTCATTGATCATGTGGTCTGTTGCAGCATTATTTACCATAGCTAAGAAATGGAACCAACCCAGATGCCATTCAGTAGATGAGTGGATCAAGAAAATGTGGTATATATACACAACGTAGTTCTATGCCTCCATCAGAAGGAATGACATTGTCCCATTTGTTAGGTAATGGGAAGACTTGGAAAAAAATCAAATTAGTCTTTAAATCCTCTTTTATATTAAGTGAATTAAGCCAGACCCAAACGAACATAGGTTCCATGGTTTCCCTTATTTGTAATTACTCCTATATTTCTGAGACAAGCAGAAACGGTCAGATAAGTTGTTGTTAGGCTAAATGAACCCCAAGATGAAGACTCTAATTTTTTTCTTGCTGTTGTTTCTAACATATTTATATTTCTTTGTTGCTTTGTATGTCCCTCCCCCACGGTATATCCCTTGCTTTCACTGTATTTTATGTTAGTATAATTTGTGGAGGGGAAGGGAAAAAAACCAATTGTTTAAATAGGGATACAGGTGGACCCATTGCAACGATGAGATGTACAAGACGTTATGTCGATAAACAAACTTTACTACTTTGGCCTGGGGAAGGGGAGGCAGTGGGGTGCAGATGGGGGTGAAGATGGGAAGGGATGGGAAGGGGAAACAAAGGAGGCAGGAACAATGCTTGATTAGGAATGTACTCATTACCTTGCTCATGTAATTGTAACCACTCTGTACAGTATTTTCACAATTAAAAATGAAAAAAATTAAATTAAATTTAAAAAAAGAATCTAGGTTTAATTTTTCTACAGGTGTTTAACCAATTTTGCCAGCACCATTTACTGAAGAGGCTGTCTTTCCTCCATTCTATTTTTTAGTTTCCTTATTGAACATTAGGTGGCTATAGGTCTTTGGGTTCATTTCTGTGTCTTCAGTTCTATTCCATTGGTCCTTGTTTCAGTTCTTGTGCAAATATCACATTGTTTTGATTACTATGGCTTTGTGATAGTTTGAAATTTGATATTGATATTCCTCCCGCACTTTACTTTCTGCTAAAGACTGTTTTTGCTATTTGGGAACTTTCATTGTTCCATATGAAATTTTGGTTTGCTTCTTATATTTCATTGAAGAATGAGGTTGGAATATTGATAGGTATCACACTGAATTTGTAGATAGCCTTTGGAAGTATTGTCATTTTCATGATGTTAGTCCTCCCAATCCACTAGCATGGGAGGTTTTTCCACTTCTTAAATTGTGCTTTCATTTCCTTTTTTTATGTTTTTAAAGTTTTCATCATAGAAGTCCTTCACTTCCTTAGTTAACTCCTAGGTATTTTATTTTTTGTGTGCCTACTACAAAAGTAGTTGCTTTCCTGACTCCACTGTGCTCTTCTCATTGTTGGCAAACAAAGAAGCCATTGCTTTTCTTTTAAGATTTAAGTTTCTATATGGCTTATTTGAAAGAATATTTTAATCCATACTAGTCAAGGATTGGGAGGGAAATAATACTGGGTGGGGGGTGGGGAGGGATTGGAAGGGGAAACATAGAAGAGGCAACAATGCTTGACAAGAAATATACTCGTTATTTTGCCCATGTAATTGTAACTCCTCTGTACGGTATTCTCACTATAAAAATAAAAAGTAAAAAAATAAAAAGTAGATGCCTCATGGAAGAGCTGGATATGTTTATGATATAGACTATAGTATGGTTTCACAGACCATATAATTATATATGAACCTATCAAGTTGAAGTCATTAAACATGGGCAGCCTTTGAATGTCAATCATATCTCAATAAAGTAATTAAAAATTAAATGATAATACACAAAAAAGAATAGTAAATTAATTCCTTTTCATTATATATAGTAAAAATATTGTATAGAGGGGTTACAGTTATATGAGTAGGGTAATGAGTACATTTCTTATTCAGAATTGTTACCTCCTCCTTTGTTTTTCCCCTACCATCCCTTCCCTCTCCACCTCCCTAACTCCTCCCTCCACCGTGACATTGTAAAGTTACTTTCAACATATATCTGTATATCTCATTGTCACAATGGGTCAACCTGCATCCCCACTTTAGCATTCTGTTATATCCCGTCTCCTCCCCAGATTACAAAAATGTATATACAAGATGAAGTACGCTGGAATCAAAAGTTCATCCAGTTTGGAAAGCAGTATGGAGGTTCCTCAAAAGACTCCACATAGAGCTCCTCAATGACCCATCAATCCTACTTTTGGGCATTTACCCAAAGATCACAAACAAGACCATACCAAAGCTACCTGCACAACCATGTTTATTACAGCATTATGTACCATAGCGAAGATATGGAACCAACCCCAGTGCCCCTCAGTAGATGAATGGATCAAGAAAATGTTACACACACACACACACACACACACACACACACACACCACAATGGAATTCTATGCCTCCATCATTAAGAATGACATTGCCCCATTTGTTAGGAAATGGAAAGACTTGGGAAAAATTATATTAAGTGAAGTAAGCCAGGCCCAAAGAAACATATGTTCCATGTGTTCCCTTGTTTGCAATGACTAGTGCATGTCTAGAACAAGCATAGAAGGTCAAAGGTTATGTACATATGACCATATAAGTTGATGATAAGCGAAATGTACCCCAAGTCAGGGGCATAAGTGTTTTTTTTCTTTCTTGCTATTGTTTTTTTAATGTACTTACAATGCACTATGTAATTCTTTTATTTCTTCTGTATGGTTTTCCCCACTATATAACCCCTGTTTTCAAAGCCATTGATTTTTGAGGGTTAATTTTATACCCTCCTACATTACCAAAGTTTTGAATCCACTCGAGTAATTTGAGAGTGGAGTCTTTGGGATTCTTTAAATACAAGATCTTGTTATCTTTCCCTATTTGTAGCTAGGCATTCTAATACTATATTGAAGAGAAATGGAGAGAGTGGAAATCCGTATATTGTTCCTGAGTATAGAGGGAATGTCTTTAGCTTTTCAACATTAAGTATAAGGCTGGCTGTAGGTTTTTCATACACAGCCTTAATTATATTGAGGAATGTTCCATGGATTCCGAGTTTTTCCAGTGCCTTCATCACAAAGGGGTCTGCTTGCCTTTATATGAAGATAAATGATATAATTGACTTTTGTCAGTCCGAGCTAAGTTTTGCATGTTTTCTCTGGGACTAGAAGTGTGTCTTTGGATCAGTTACAGTAATAATACCAACTTTCATTTATTAGGACCAAATTTTTCTAGCACAATACCTGAATATAGTATATTCTAGCTACGATTGTTACTGTCTTCTCAATAGAGACTTTCCCAGAGTCCTAAGTGAACCACTCTACTCTCAGTTTGTAAAATTGTACTGTCTTTTGTAAAATTTATGTCTTCAAAATAAATAACAGGATCCCTACTTTTAGTTGCAAGTATAGAGTCTGCTTTTCCTAATACCAAAGGGATTTTCATTACTTGGAAAAAATGTCTTGTGAAACTTAGAATAACTTGTAGCAATATTTTCTAAAGTTATAATTTATATTCTGCCCTTACATTTTGATGGTTCAGTCCATTGTGTGTGTCTTCTAATTACAAAGATGCTACTTAAATATGCCTAGTGATTGTTCTGTATTTCTTGGGTTGTCTGTTCTTTAACTCATAATTTCTTGTGTTTAAGAAATGCCATATATTGGGTTGGGAAGGTGGCTCAGCAGTAGAGTGCTTGCCTTGCATGCATGAGGCCCTCAGTTCGATTCCTCAGCACCACATGTGTAGAAAAAGCCTGAAGTGGTACTGTGGATCAAGTGTTAGGGCACTAGTCTTGAGCTGAAGATCTGAGAGACAGTGCCCAGGCCTAGTGTTGAGGTCCAATAACCTGCAAACAAAAAAAATCCCACATAGATTCTGTTTACTGGAGTCTTATATACCATCCATCTGCTTGACTAATGCTCAGGGAAAGTCTGTACTTGAAAGAATCAAGAATGATTGTCTTATCGTACCATGTACTTGAAAGCGTCTTTTGCTGATAAAGGACTGACTTCATTCTTGGGCCCACAAAATAGCTAAAATCAGGAGAAAATCTAAGTATCCCTTCCCCTGTTTGTATCTGTGTCATTTTTCTGAAACATTCTTTCAAACAATCACTTTTCAACCATCTTGTAATCCAGGAAGGACTGTACAAGAGACAAAGACCTCCAAAAACCAGGCTACAATGTCTTATTAAAACAAAGAGTATTTCAAAGACAATGAGTTGCCAAAGCACCTGTCTCTTCCATATGTGATTTATGATCTCTAGAATAACCTTTGGCGGGGACACTTTAATAATTATGCACTGTTCTATACATTTAAACCTACATTTATACCTAAGGAAATGTCTGTATAAGGAAGATGGTTTGAAATGATCAACTTTCCTCTTCCCTTTGTGAGCTTATGCAAGTCATTAAGCTCCTTTCTTTTTCTGTGAAGGATCTGTGGCTGGACCTGACCAATGAAACCCAGGAGTTTGGTCCTTGATTATAAAATGTACTGTCACATTATTATTGGAGTCCTAAAATGGAAGTGAAATGCATGTCCTTAGTTCTCAGCTTTAATGGTAGAGAGTTACACAATTATCTATTCCTAGACTTCTGACAACTACATATTATTTATTTTATTTACCATCTAAAGTTCTTTTTTCTGAGTATAATCATATTGTCCAGTTCAATAGAATAAGGGACTTATTTATCTACACATATAGCATTGCTTCCCTCTATGTAATTTCATAGCTTCATATTTTATCATATTTTATTATTAATCTGTCATAAAAGAAGCATGATTACTGTCTAGGAATAGAGGTTGTAAATCAGTGGAATGATTTTAGGGTTCCAGGACGTAGGAATTTCTTATATACTCAGTGCATTCTCTTTCTAATTTAAATTCAAATTTGGATATAATATTTAAGCACAGGCATGAATAATTATGATAAAGATAACCTTCCTCTTAGAATAGGAAATTCACTACTTTGAACTCAGCAAAGGACAATCACTGAACATTATGCTCCTATTCATGGATAAGTGCAGTTTCTCTAAATTATTTCTATTCAAGTCCATGTCTCACATTGTAAGTGATGGAGCAAACCCTCAACTACCCACTTTTGAATCCTTCAGGGTGGACCCAATTTTGCACTCAGATAAAACATCAGAGTCATCCCTACAGAGATGAGGACTACAGAGTGTTCTAGAACAAAATATCTGTCATAATCACCTGATAAGCTACTCTATTCATTCTTTAAGCTTCAACATAGCTATAAGATCTAAAAATGGAGTTATTTAAAAATAAGTACTATAATTTTGTTTGTTTGGGAATGATATAGTTAATTGTAGAAGCATTCTGTCCATGCCTAAGAAAAATAGAAGTCTTACTCCAGTTTCTAGGATAGAAAGCTCTAAAGAGAAGCTCAAAGTATCCATTTTTATATTTTTCCTGTAGTTTCCCAGATGTTTGGGAATGGCTTACTACATAACTGTGTCCAAGAGCACTTATGTCAGTTACACTGGAGGAAAACAAAATAGTGAAAGGGATTGAATAAAGCTTTTTATTTTATAGGAATAATTCTAAGGACAAAAGCATCCAACAATCAGAACTTCATTACTGAAATGAAGTGAACTTTAGGCATATTTCTACCTTTGTTTCTAAGTTTTGAGGTCTGTGAAAATTTTGATTTACCAATAGGTGGCAATGTAAGATAAGGAAGGTGGAGATTAGCAGTCAAAGAACAAGGAAGAAATATAGAAAATAACCTAAGTAAGGAAAATTCAGAACTAAAAAGATGAATTCTGTATTTGTTTAATTATTTGCCTAGGTAGATAACACAAAAATATGTCTTCTAGGAAAACATTCAAAGATATTAGGACATGCATTTTCTTTGGTAAATGAATAAAAGTACTAGTCATGACTAAAATTCCCTGCAGTATAGGTTATTTAACTTTACACAAGATTACATTATTTAAAGTTGTGGGTGGAATTTCACTAATTTGAGACAAATGCTTTTAGAGATGTAGGGCAGACAATTTTATATACCCACACATACACATACACACAATGACCTTGACAGCTTTGACATTCAAATAAATGACTTCAACTATCTAAGAGATCAAAGGATAGAAATAAGTTACTTTGTCATTTATTTTAGAAGGAAACCTTTTCTTTACTTTGTAATTTTGGACATGAGTTAGATTTTTCTCAGTTTATATTCTACATGGTCTCTCTTTGCTTATGAATTTATTATCATTTCACTTGTAAACATGCTTAACCAGTCACCTTTGTGGGTGATTTGCAGACTGTTCACAAAAATATGCAATTCATAAGATGGAGTGATCTATGCATTCTCACATTCTTATCAATAATGCCATTTAATTGAAAAGAATATGAACAAAACATCCTTCTTGTTGTGGATGTAGACAGCTAGCTCAGAAAGCTGAAAAGCACTCATTCACAATTAATACAGAGTGAAAAGCAAAATTAGCTCAAAATAGCACTTTATAGTTAATGGCCCTATGATTTCATGGGTATCAGAAAACCCTCTTCTTTTTTTTTGCTATGAATTTCAAAATTTGTTTTTCTGCTGTTAGGACAATTGACATGAAATAATACAAAATTGGAATAACAAATACTTAAGTGTTCAATGTCCCTTTTTTCTTTTTATATATTTTTATTGTAAAAATAATGTACAGAGGGATTACAGTTACATGAGTAGGGCAATGAGTACATTTCCTATCGAACATTGTTTCCTCATCCTTTGCTTTTTCCCTACCATCACTTCCCTCCCAAGCTCCCTAACTCCTCCCTCCAGTCCCGCCACCTCCAAATTGTAAAGTTTGTTTTCAACATAGTGTTTTGTACATCTCACTGTTACAATGGGTTAACCTGTATCCTTATTTCAGCATTTTGTTACATCCTGTCCCTTCCCCAGATTATAAAAATGTATATACAAGATGCAGGACACCAGAATCAGATACAGTGAAAACAGGGATCATACCTTGGGGGAAGAACATACAAAAGAAACAAAAGAATCACATAGTGCATTATAAGTATTTTAAAAACAATAGCAAGAAAAAATCAACACTGTGTCCCTGTCTTGGGGTTCATTTCACTTAACATCATCTTATATGGTCATATGTACATAGTTTTGACCTTTTCTGCTTGCCCTAGACATATACTAGTTATTGCAAATAAGGGAAACCATGGGACCTATGTTTTTTTGGGCTTGGCTTACTTTTGAACTTTTCTGCTTGTCCTAGACTTGTACTAGTTATTACAAATGAGGGAAACCATGGAACCTATGTTTCCTTGGGCCTTGCTTACTTCACTTAGTATACTTTTTTCCAAGTCTTTCCATAGAGTTTGGACTTAGGGCCTCACATTCTCTCAGCTCATTTGCTTACTTGTCTGGTTCTCTACTATTTGAGCCATAGTCTTGCTCTGTTTTATTTCTGGTTTTGGAAATTGAGTCCAGCAGACATCTCTGCCATCATGTCCCTTGGATTTCAGCCACCTGAGTAACTAGGATTACAGATATGAATGACTTGTGTCCTAATAATATTCAACCTTAAATTTCTAAATGTACAATAAGTCTGTTTCTTGATATCCTGCTAAAAAGGGAACATTTAATGTAGTTTTGGAAAGACTCTTCAAAGTGTTCAGACCCCCCTATGGTTTTAAATTCCCAGTCCTTCAGGAACTAGGTTTTGGGAGATTACTCCCTTGGAAAATTGAAATGAGGTGAATTGGGTCGACCATTTTAGTCAATTCTCTATACCTTTTGGCACTAATTCCCAGAAGAACCATTCTGTTCTTTGAGCCAGGAAGAACAAAAAAGAGAACTATCTCTTGTATAAATGGCTTTCCTTTGCCTACTATTTTTTTTCACATACCTAAATGTAAGTAGCTCTTTGAAATTACAGGCTGTTTGGTTTTGTTTTGATTTGTTTTTGTTTGTTTTGTTTTTGTTTGATTTAATTTTGCTTTGCAGGTGTTTATTTTATTTTCAAATTTTTCTCCTTTTATCTTTAAAAAGTATCTCTATTTTGATATCTAATGTAGTTACTACCACAGAAGGAGTTTAGTTTAATATCTGATGAATTAATGTGCAAATAATCATTAAAAAACATTTACTCCACAATCAAATCAAATTTTTTGGTGTTGTAAAGAGCTGATGTTGTATAAGTGCTCCATTACTAGCTGAGGTAGAAACAATAAAGTTGATCCATAGAGGGCATTGATGGAATGTATGTTGTGTCCAAACACATCCAGAGACAGAAATGTAAAGAGGGCAAATCTTCAGAATAATCGGGAATTTGGTCATATTGTTGTTTTCCCCCATTCTTTCCTCCTTGTCAATACCCATTTCTATTTACCTAAGAAACAAAATGGCATAGTAAGAAAGCATATGTGCTTTCACACCACATAGACTTGGGTGAGATTCAGATACTGGTACCTTTGAGTAATTTATTTCTGAAGTTTAGAATCATTATTTGTATCATAGATATGCTGATACCTAGCCTCATTTTCATTTTTGAGGACCAAAGGCAGGGCCTCAAACATGTGAGGCAAGTGCCCTATTACCCCAGACCCTGCTAGTTATCTTATATGTAGGGCTACCAAGAGGACTTAGTTTAGTACAGTAACCTGGCATACAGATATTCAATAAATTTGGATGCTTAACTGTGATGGCTGTTGTTTTTTCTCAAAATCACTTCATAAAGTAACAACCTTCTTCTTCTTCCTCCTCCTCCTCCTCCTTCTCCTCCTCCTTCTTTCTCCTCCTCCTCCTCCTGCTTCTGTTCTGCTGCTGTGTCTACTTCTATTATAGTTGAGGAAATGCAGGTTCAACAAGGTTAAGCAATTTCCTTATGCAGAGAAAGATAAAAGATATCAATTCAATACTATGCTTCTAACTTCTGCACTATTTTAAATAGTAATTTTCTTTTGCATGTTCATTAGAAAAGAGTACATATTTACATATTCACCAAGCATTTCTTAAATTTGGAATGCATGCATACACATGTAGACATACATATATACACAATTACATACACACAATCAATAAAGGAAACAAGAGTTAAGGGAGCAAGTTGTGTAATTATATTATATGTCAAACTTTGTGGGTTAAAAAGCTTGAAGGTTACTTATGCACTGTGAATTTACCCGATTTTGATGTTAGGAACTTGTATGCTCTCACTTATAAAATGAGGATATTAATAAATCTCATTGCATAGGGCAGTTCTGTGGATTCTATTATATGTATGCCATATTTTCTACCTGGCTCTTCCAATATTTTTTTTAACTTTTAGGAACATAAATTTGAATAAGAGGTCGATAACCAAGAAAATATTCTCAATGTTAGCTTCTATGGAAAGCTTGTATGTGTTTTTCTGGATATCACATCATTCAATACATTGAGCTTCATATATCTTAAGGAGTTCCATCAATAATATTTTCTTCATTTTGTTAAACAACTATGAACCTATGCTGGGTTATTAGAAATTCAAACTAAGTAAGAATATCATTAATGTTTTCTAGCTTGATCCTATTGCTAACATCTTGTAACCCAGTAACTTAATGCACATTCCTTGCATAAATTTAATGAGTGCAGACTTATGTAAACTGAAATCACATCCATTTGGTTACTGGAGTGTAAGGTAGCCATTAGGCAAACCAATCTAATTTAGAGAGTGTTGAAAGATCTAAAGTTTAGAACTGGGAATAAACTGGAATCAGCAAAATGTAGAGATTCTCTAATAAAAAGATATTTTAGAACTTTTTTTTTTATTTTTGTTGGTCGTGGGACTTGAACTCTGGACCTGAGCGATGTCCCTCAACTCTTCAGCTCAAGGCGAGCACTCTACCATGTGAGCTACAGCACCACTTCCGGTTTTCTGGTGGTTTAGTGGAGATAAGAGTTTCACAGACTTTCCTGCCCTAGCTGGCTTTGAACCATGATCCTCAGATCTCAGCTTCCTCAGTAGCTAGGATTACAGGCGTGTGCCACTGGCACCTGGCTAGATATTTTAGAACTTTTTAAAAGAATACCTAAACTTCCAAAAAATCATTAAAAAATAAAACATACCATCAAATGCAATCATTTAATGAAAATAATTTGGGTTATGAATTTATTATTTATGTTTCTATTTGAAAGGAGTCCAGTACAAGAAAGATCAAGCCTCTAAACTCCAAAAGAATAAATGCATTGGGACATCCAAATGGTTTTATAAAATAATTCTATTATAATGAATTATGCTTCAAGAAATTGCCGTTTTAGTTCGAAATCCTAGAATAAGATCAGTAGAAGCATCTTTTTCAGTGATATATTAATAAATTTAAAATGGAACTTTTTACATACTTCAAAGAGAAGTTATATGATTCTATGAAATATATAAAAATTAAAGCAGGATGTACAGCAACAAAGGAAGGCAGAGCAAGAAGTTCAAGATGCAAAAACTGTATGAGAGGAGGCTTATTTATGTTTCAATGTTTTATACTAATTAACTTTTACTTTATTTTATATTAATTAACTTCTTATTTAAAGTATAGGAATAGATTTAAAACTTGAAGCACAATTTTTCCCCAAAATTATTTAAGTTTTTTGCTCAATATTATTAATCAGAAAATATGTATCTTTTTTCTCAGAGTAATTTATCCTCTTTTTGAATTGCTGCAGTTCGAACAGGGAAAATAACCCCACTTTACCTCACCATCTTTTTTAGGTAATGAAGACAAAAGAATTCTTAGTCATTTCAATCTAGTTTCTACTTTCCAATAAACAATGTCATATGTCTTCTCTTTGTATCTCAAAAAATTGAGGATTGAGAATGATAACAGATACCATTTGATTTCACAGTTAGGGCACAGATCGGTAGGCTTCCAATGTTCAGCAAAATAAATATTGTGAAATACGTGTCATGCAAGCATTCTTAGAACCTAGAACAAGATATTAAGGCTCTGACGATCAGGTTTGTGATTTTAAGTAATTCTCATGGTTTGAATACTAAACTTTCCCTTAGAAATTAAAGTCTTTATATGAAGCCTTGTTACTGACACTTAAATCATGTCCTTTGTTTTTCTTTTTTGAAGAGAGGATTACTATTAAGTTAATGGGCATGAATTCACAGCACCTAAGATGGTAGTTCTTACAAGTGCCCTGCTGCAGAAGGGTACAGACATGTGAAAGATAATTGCTGCTTGATGACAAAAAAAAATAGAGCTGGGAACAGTTGCATTACTCTTATTTTTCCTTCTAACCATCTCTTCATCTCTAGAAGATGAAACACTTTACCTAAATCAATAAAGCTAGACTTTGAAAATTCACAGCATTGGAAGTATAGGAAATTCCTTAGTAATGACTGTCATAAAAATGAAATTGTTTACGTATTTTGTATTTTCACTTCCCTTCCCCGAATTAGCAAAGTGTACACACAGGATGCAGTGCACCGAAATCAAATATGGTGAAAACAGGGGTTATACCGTCGGGGAGGAACATACAAAGAAACAAAAAAAATCACATGGTACATTATAAATACTTTAGAAAAAATGTTTAAATAGGGATACAAGTTGACCCATTGTAACAATGAGATGTACAAGACACTATGTTGAAAACGAACTTTACAACCTTGGGGGGGAGGAAAAGGGGGGGGTTGTGGAGGTGGGAGGAAAGGGATAGTAGGGGGAAAACAAAGGAGGAGGCAACAATGCTTGATAGGAAATATACTCATTGCCTTGCTGATGTAACTGTAACCCCTCTGTACAGTAGTTTTACAATAAAAAACATACAAAAAAAGAACACTTGTTCATAGAAGAAAATGTGATACCCAAAGTGTTAAAAAGTACAACTTTTCTTCTGTAAAAATAAATAAATAAATAAATAAAATAAAAAATAATGAAAAAATGACATTATCTAGTTCTTATATTATGCATTTGTGGATCCAATTGATTAATTTACGATTAGTTATTGTATTCTATTTACTCATATAGGTTGTCTACATATTAGTGTTTGTACGTTTTGTATATATTTTATTCCATACTGATTTGTTGTTTCTTGGGATGAAACAGTCCTTGGGTTCTTTGGCCACGTGTTAATCATGTCACAGGAGTAAAGAAATACCTAGGACAAGGGTAGGATGAAAGGAGTGACATTCAGCAAGATAGATTCTATTTATGACTGATTTGTTAAATGGCAACTCCTTTGTATAACTACATAAAAATAATAATAATAATAAAATTGTAATTTACAAGCAAAAAATTTCTAAAATTAATGCATATTACTGTCATAAATACATTTATCTGTTCATCTTTTCTGGCTCCTCCTGGATGTAACTACTTCTTTTCTGATCAAACATTATATTTCTCACTTTTTTGTTCTTCCATAACCTTTCCTATCCAATTCTCTGACTGTTTCTGTTAAAGACTAGAGAGCCTCTATGAGTTCTGCTATTCAAGGCTCTCCTTTACTTGAAGTCCATCTCCTCATCCATGTGAACCAGAGCTATTTGTCTAGTGGTATATTTGTCCTAGGGGTAAATGTGTAAAGGACACAAAAGGAAGAAAGTAGGGCAATGACTGAGTAAAATGCAGAGATAAACCAAGTTCTACTAATAAGACATAACGTGAAACTTGCATTGTTCATAATGATGTCTTTTCTCCCCTTCTTTGGATTCTATGATGACAGAATTTTCTCAACATAATTCTGGAAGCTAATAATTCTGGAAGCTGTGTCCCAACTGGTAAACAAGTGGCAGGCTTGGCTCAATGCCATCTTTCTCTATTTGGGGAATAGGCCCGCCTGTAGGAAGACATAATATGCTGTGTCCCTTTAGAGAGAATGGCCTTTCCTGGCTTAATGCTGGTGCTATGAATCAGTAAGAATTAGTGTCTCATTATGAGTATTGTTATTAATAAGTCCACCTATTAACTGAATAAAAGCTCCATTCTTCGCATTATACTTAATCAGTAATAAAAGTGATATTTTGGTTATTTACTTCTCTTTCCTTTGTTCTATTCTTCAACATGTTTAAACTTATGTAAGGAACCAATCAGAGACCTTGAAAGTGTGCAAAAACATTCGTTTAGCACCGGTGGCTCATGCCTATAATCCTAGCTACTCAGGAGGCTGAGATCAGAGGATCACGGTTCAAAGCCAGCCCGGGCAGAAAAGTCCGTGAGACTTTTATCTCCAATAAACCACTTGAAAACCGGAAGTGGCGCAATGTCTCAAGTGGTAGAGCGCTCGCCTTGAGCTGAAGAGCGCAGGGATGGCGTCCAAGCCCAGAGTTCAAGACCCACGACCAAAAAAATAAACAAAAAACAATTAACACAGTTTACATTTGCCTGTATAGACATTAGTCAATTAAAAATAAATCGAAGAAGGAATTTCAAATTTAACCTTAGTATTTGCAATATATCAGAAAAAAATAGCATGTTGCATTGAATTTATCTGTCCTTTTGGGTGCTGATTAAGAATGGCAATAGTTCCGTCTTGAAGAATAACTTTCATTATAGGGTACATTTAGTTAATCGATTCATACATTTCTATAATCTTCTTTTAAAATAAGCTGACTTATTAATTTATATTAAAATCAATTTACAAAGAATTAAGAGAACTTGATTCTAGCCATGACTGTGTAATGATTGACTATACACACTCAATCCCAGCTTTTAGGATCTTTGAATTCATTCTTTTTTTTTTTTTTTGGGGCCGGTTGTGGGGCCTGAACTCTGGGCCTGGGCGCTGTCCCTCAGCTCTTCAGCTCAAGGCTAGCACTTTACCACTGTGAGCCACAGCGCCACTTTCCGGCTTTTTTCATTTTTGCTTATGTGGTGCTGAGGAATCGAACCCAGGGCCTCAGGCATGCAAGGCAAGTGCTTCTACCACTGAGCCAACTTCCCAGCCCTTTGAATTCATTCTTTATAAGTGTAAAATATAGGAGTGGAGGTCTTAAATATTCTTTTTTATTCTAACCCTGTTAATTCTATTTTTTCTTAATGTGGGATACAAACATAAAACAAAGAGATAATATATGATTCAGTTATTGATAAAAAATAGTCCATATAGACAGGTGCTGGTGGCCCATGCCTACAATCCTAGATACTCAGCAGGCTGAGATTTGAGGATAATGCTTCAAAGCCAGCTTGGGCAGGAAAGTCCATGAAATTCTTTTTAAAATGCATTTATTTTTATTGTAAAGGTGATACATAGAGGAGTTACAGTTAGATACATGAGTGATACTCACTAAACACTATGTTGAAATGAACTCTACAACTTGCGGAGAAGGATGATTGGAGGTAACAAACACAGGGTGACAACATGAAACTTTTATCTTCAGTTAATCACCAAAAATTCTGAAATAGAGCCAGGGCTCAAGTAGAGTGCTAGCCTTGATCAAAATAAAGCTGAGGGACCGCACCCAAGCCCAGAGTTTTATCCACAGGATTGGCAAAATAAAGGTCTATGAAAATATGAGGACATATATCTTCAACTGCTCAGACTAATTTCTTGCCATTACAACTAGGTCTGCATACAGATGTAATCTTTCTAAATAGCTATATGTATATGAAGCAGATTTCATAGTCTTAGTATTTGTGAGATGCCCAGTAACTGCTAGAATAAACTACTATTTATTTAAATTTTGATCCTTAAACTTGCATCTACATTTTGTTCCAATGGAAATTAAAAGACCCTGTTGGTGGCAGCAATAATTTAATTTTACCTTTCATAAAAATAATTTAAGTGTAAAATTTATAGGCAATTAAGTGGGAGAAAGTTAACTATATAGTAGAAGTTTTTTTTTCCCTTCTCTGACATGTGGAAACACATTTTAAACTATGAGCTTTAAAACTTGATGAAGAAATTTTATTATTCATGCAATTTATAATCATATATCCTCTCCTCTTTCTCCAGAGCATAAATAAATACACTTGTAAACTCATTGAGGCTGCAGAAATGTAGAAATTCTTCATCTGTCTCCAGTCTTGATTATCACTCTTGTACTGGCCTCTAAATCAATATATATATTCCTAATGTAGGTTTATAAATGGAGAATCTCAAAGTGATTTGAATAATATAGAGCAGACAGCATATGGGGATAAAATTTCAATCCATTACTATTTCAAATATCCTTTGATCTTTTTCTATTTCCCTTGTTTGTATTAACTATGCTAGTTTATTTTAGCTCAATAGTAACCACATTTCTGATTTATTGACAGAGCTAGGTTCTGATAAGCTGCATTTGTTTTGAAAATTTCTATAATTTGTTTAATTTCTATGTATATAATTATGGAATTTCCCTTATCTGTAAGTACTGGATATTATTTAAATCATGGGTCTAAGTCAAAGAATATCCAAATAGTCTTTCTCTGGTGCCCAGTAAAGTAGGTCACATATTTGCTGAGGCATTTCCTATGATCTTGGGGTTACTGAGTAGGACTGAGTAAAGTGTATGTGTGTGTGTGTGTGTGTGTGTGTGTGTGTGTGTGTATGCAATTAAATATGTTACTTGTAACTTATAGGTGGTTACATCATATATTATATGTAGTCATATATATCTATGGTTACATGTTATATATTGTATGTATTTTTTACAAATAAAGAGGTAATGAATCTTGGCTGTTTTGACACAAAATATAGAACTCAAGAACTGATAATAGCATAATTTGGTTCATAAGAAATGCAGAACTAGATTTTTCACCTAGTGTTCTAGATCTGCATTTACAATATTTTCCCCAGGAAATCCATATGTACTTTTAATTTTGAGAAGCTTGATATCATGGTGCCCATTAGGAAAGAACTATAAAAAAATCCTTATGTCTGAGGTGAAACACAGACTGGAGTATCTAGTAATGCTTCCTAGACATAGTACTTTGAAGAATTTCCCAAGAGTTTACAGTGTGTAACCAAGATTTGGCCCCAGTGATTTAACAGCTAACAAATATTCACTTTCTCCACCTAATTTAAGGGCTGAAATTTGTAACCATGACACAGCATTAAATAGCAAATATTGGTGGTGCTATTTATCTAAATACAATGATTAGATACTTGTTTGATTTTCCTTGTGAAAATTCCCACATGGGTTTCCATAGACTTGGAAAACTTGGCTAGACTGTTAATGTCATTGCAGGCCTTAATTGTATGATGTATGGATAAAAATCAAAATAGTTGCTTTCTTAGAGTATATTAATATAGCAATATGAACAAATGTGGATGCTAAATAGTGACAGTGAGGAGATGTAATCCTTGTATGCTCTCTCCATACACTTTATAATGAAGATTATACTGAACACTTAAGAATGGCAAGGTGTTTTGCCCAGTTAAGGTTTCCACATAGAAAAAATTAACCCTTTAAGTGTCAGTTTTATTGAATTGATTTTGTTTAGTAGAAGTTTCCAAAAAGTAATGCATTTTTTCCATCCTAGTTAACTTCAATAGGCTGGATTTATTTTATTTATTTATTTATTTTGTCAGTCATGGGGCTTGAACTCTAGGCATGGGCGCTGTCCCTAAGCTCTTCAGCTCAATGCTAGTGTTCTACCCCTTGAGCCACAGTACCACTTCTGGCTTTTTCTGTTTATGTGATGCTGAAGAATTGCACCCAGGGCTTCATGCATGTGAGGCAAGCATTCTACCAATGAGCCACCTTCCCAGTCCTTATTTTTTTTATTAATCACTAGGAATCATTATCTACACCATAAAATAAAGTTTTGGTATAATGAACTCGATACTACCTGGGATATTTTTTGGGAAAAGTCTCTGATATGAGAATTAATTTTAATTTCTCACTCTCTATGCAGTTAAAACAATTGAATGCCTTGAGCAGTATGATATGTGTTTCCTTATGTACAATTAATTAATGGACTGAATGCTGAAAACAAGTTATTTGCTTATTCTGCATAAAGTCATCTTCTTTATGGTTCTCATCTTTTCCTTCTTACATAGCTGCAGGATTCAGAACACTAACTCTTATTTTGTCATACTTTATACTACAGACACAGATTTCATTGGCAATTCTCTTACTCTTTTTTTTTGCTACCAGGATAAAAGGCAATTAGCCATTTACATTTCAATAATTTGTAAAATTGTGCCTTGCTGGAAGGTATATATTAAGAATGACACATTTGTCATCATCACTATCAGGTGACAGCAGTCATGCTGATGAATTCTGTGCCTCGATGTTCACTATGCCTGCTGTAACATTTGACTTCAAAAAGAATTTCAAGGAAAGAAATATGTGTTAAAATAAAAATGAAATCTATGCATTATCCTCACATAAGAAATCAATTTTACCAAAAATTTCATCTCATATCATATCTTGAAGAGTGTTAGTTCCATGGAATCAGTGAATGAGCATGAACATTCTGGGAACAGAAGGGGATAGCAATTGTGAGTGTGTGTGTGTGTGGTGTGTGTGTGTGTGTGTGTGTGTGTGTGTGTGTGTGTGTGTGTATCTCATTGAGTACTAGCTGTACCTTTTCAAAATGGATTGTTCAAAGACCCAGAGTACTTGTAAGTAAGCAAAATTGTAATATTGAAACCTGTCAAAAACGTCTCATCAATCTAAATCTTTATATGTGAAATAAGGTTTAGGATGCTTACCTTTTATTAAATTTTCCAGATGGTTCTGTTGCAAGTGATCTAGATGTTGAGGTTGTTTAGTCAACATGAGAAACAGTGTCTGGATAGAACATTTTAAACCCTGGCTGTACATTATAATCATCTGAGGAGACAAAACAAACAATGCTTGAGCCTCATTTCAGAACAATAAAATAGAATCTCAGTATTGGTATTTCACAAATCACTGCCAGTGATTTTAAAATGCTTCTGTGATTGAGGATTAAGAGTGTAATGGTAGATAATTTTTTTGGTTTTGGTCCTGAAGGACATAAAATAGGATGGGACAATAAACAAAAAGAAAATAAAACATTTCTGTATATTGGCTTATGCTCTGTTAGCAACAGGGCAAATGTGAGGATTTTGAAAACTTTAAGACAATTACATTTTTCCATATTTTCTTTCTTGGGACCTTAACATAAACTGTAAAGACTTGGTTTCCAATTATTCCTACTAATTCAGACTGGGATAGTGAATATTATTTCATTTTGTGAAGCAGAATAATAGCAAATCTAACTTTGTCAATGTAGTTGATTCCTTTTTAGCAATGAAGGACCATTTAATTCATACAAATGTAGAATCTTAAACTCTAGGTAGAATCTAGAGAAGGATGACTCTAGAGTAACTTTCTTCTCAGCACTGAATGATATAAACTGTTGACCATCTTTTGACTTTACATTCTGGTTTTACCACCTGAGTTTGTCTTGTTCTCTGTTGACTAGTCTTTATTCTATACCTTGCCTGGTGGTTCTTTCCTCTCTCTCTCTCTCTCTCTCTCTCTCTCTCTCTCTCTCTCTCTCTCTCTCTCTCACACACACACACACACACACAAACACACACACATATTTATACACCTACACATGATACCTTTAATTGCGTTTCAAAAATCACAGGACATATTCTACTATTGACATTTGTAATTTTCTCAATAGTGAAAAACTTAGTTCCCATCATCTTTAATATATTCATGTTTTACTTAAGCCCAGAACATGCCATTCAGAATGTGCTATATACACCATTCTGCTATTGTAAAAAAACCTTGCCTGTATTTCAAGTTTGAGTTTCATCTTCTAAAAGTGGGACCTACATGGGAAAGCCCCAAATTTGGTCTCTCCCAGGATTCTTCCACTTTGTTTTTCTCCCATCTCCGTCTTTTCTTTTTTCTTCTTTCCCTTTCTTCTTTCTTTCTTGTACTGAGGGTTGAACTTGGGGACTCACACTGTCTAGACAAGAATTCATTCACCACAACCATGAAAAATAACTTATTTTTCTTATGTTTTGCTTAAGCTACCTTGGGTCAATAATCCTACTACCTTTATGCCCCATGTAGCTGTGATGACAGGTATTCACCATCATGTCTCATGCATTTGATGAAATGAGGGGATCTTATAAAGCTTTTTTTGCCAAAATTGGCCTCAAATTTTGATCCTCTGATCTCCACCTCCAGAGTAGATGAGATTACAGGTGTGAGTCATTGGACACATTATGCTATCTTTTCCTTAAGTACACTTCCCAAGTCATAACTTTTACTATTTGTCTGAAGGTCAAGATTTGTTTTCTTGACTCCTTGACTAACTAGGTATAGCACTGTAAATCCCTTACCAATCTATTGAAAATAATTTTTGTAAGATCTCTTCCGATCTCTAGCAGAGATCTCTCTCAACTATAATTCCATTATCTTCTAAGTACTCCTGATTAAGACTAGTGTGTGGGAGAATTAGCAGTTTGCCTTTATATATTTAAAAGTTAAATCATACTCTATTTATGTGTGTATATGCATACATGCATGCACAAGCATACACATTTGTCTGTGTATGTCTGCATATAGAGAAGACTGGTAATGTGTTTGGAAATGATTTATTGATGACACTTAGAAAAATCAGATTTAGCAACTATTGCTAAAACTGTTCATTTTTTCCCTCAGCATTGCAAACATATAATATATTCAGGTGATTTTCAAAAGATGAGACTTTTTTTCTTGGAAAAATTACATTCTTTTGCAGTCATACATTTCTGTCTTTTTTACACCAACTATATGTAGCCTTCTAATGCTTCATTTCACTTTGAAATGTCAAATTCATCCTTCTGAAAGTCACACAATTAGGTCAAATATATTGCCTAATAAAAAATTTCCACCTCAATGAGCACTGAACAAAGATAAGAGACCTTTAAGAATTATGCATACAGCATATGGCCTGATTCCTTTAATATGAATACACAAAGTATTAATGATTCAAAATCTCTTTAAACAAATCAAATAGTTGTCTGAAGAAGAGAGTGAAAAGTGAGTAAAGCATTAATGTTATGAACTCCAGAATCAGAGCGTACCTAAGTATATGTTACTGAACTTTTATAACTTTCAATTTTTTCATCTATAAAATGAGCATATGATACTACCTCACTTGCAGAGCTACTACATTAAATATCTTTCATGAGCCTTATAAACTCTGCCGTACCCTAGACATAAAAAATCAGTCTGGATTTCATTTACAAAAAGAAAAGTACAGATTTTAGCAAAAGAAAATACATTTATTATTCACCCACATTCCAAACCAATTGAGCAACAAACATTCTCCCGTGAAGATAGAGATGAAAACATCAAATTTATTATGCAGTTCGATTTCAGACAGTGGTTTAGTGTACCCCTCTGCAATTGTGAAACTGCCCACCTGAGAGTAAAGTTTGGTCTGCAAAGACATCGATTACCCAGCTATTGCTCATAAATGTGAAGAGGGATGGGCAATACTTACAGATTTACATTCTTGATCCACTAATACAATTTTTTAGCAATAGCTATAGCTAACCCTCCATTCAGATAGATAAACATACCTTTGTAGAGAGGAGTAAGTCATCAGGTAAGAAGCCTAGAGCTTTAACCTTTCCTCAGGGAAACCAGTATTGAGGACTAAACATTCCTCTAATATCTCTAAAGTTTAGAGATTTTACTCAGTGAATGGTGCGATAAAAGTGACTTATGGAGGCTACAGTTCATCTGTAGCTTTGTTTGAAAAATAAAAAAAAACTAATGAAGGCTATGGCAATAGAAGCCAAATAATTCCTTCTTGTTTGAAATATAACACTTTCTATGGCCCATGCAGACATGGCTTTGAGGCCGATTTTCCATTCAAATCAGTGAAACTAACATAAGTGCTTCTCAGCTGAACTCTTTACATGTTTATATTTCATGATTAATCCATTTCCCTGAGAGAGTTATATTATGGAGATGCATTCTTTTTTTCCTTCAGAGGTATATATGATCAGGCCCATGAGGATAGAGAGAACAAAAGGGGCAAAGAGTAGCATAACAAACCTGATATTTTGTCTATTATTGCAGACACAAATGGATATAACTGTACAAATAAGTAGAAATTGAACTCAATAGGTTTCAATGAATGACAGTTTTTATAACATGGAATGAAAAAGCAAATTTTTATCCAATCTGTTTTGTTTTTAAAAGGAATTACATGACTTTGGAAAATGTACACATGTATACATTTTGACATTAAAACATCAATAATAATAATGGTAGTATATTAATACTATAATGCTGATAGTTACCATATCAGGCACTATGCTACGAATTATGTATATCTATCTATCTATCTATCTATATATATATATATTACTTAATACTTTTAACAATGTTATAATATAAAAACAACTATCTTCCAATGTACACAGTAAACTGTCAAATATTTTAAGTAGCTTGCCTAAAGTTTTTAGTCTAAGTGACATAGTGGTAAGTCACTCAAGTTCTCACTTCAATGTCTCTAATCTGTATTAGCCAGATTTATGCTCAGTTATAGATTCAAAACTTTCCTTTAATGAACAATTGGTCTTATTGCCTGTGAAGTTGTCAAGGAAGCTCATTCAGTTCATGGCAGCTAGGAAGCAGGGAGAGAGAAAGGGCTAAGATTTGAATATCCTCTTCAAGTGACTTACCTTAGTGCCTAACTTAATCCCATTAGGTCTTACCTTTTAAAGGTTCACTGTCTCCCAGTAACATTTATTGCATTGGCCTTTGTAGAACACTTTTCCAGTCTATTAGAAACCACTATGACCTAATTATGAATAATATAAAAATAAAATTCAAATAATCTGATTTTTCTATGCTTTAAAATTTGTTTGGCTCACGTTTAATTTTCTCTTGAATTTATTTATTCTAGAGTTTTATTTATATTTTTTCTTAAGCTTACTATACAAGGCCATAACAAATCAATAATAGCAGCACAGTGCCTGCCTTCATCCACCTCACAACTGAAGGACTTTCATGCTAATGTCATTCTGTCAATACAACTTAGTCATCTTAATTGTCTCTGCATTGGAGCTTTTAAAAATAACATAAAATAAACAATTCTTAATGTTGGAGGTGTGGCTAAGTTGCTGGAGTGTAAGTCAATGAGACAAAAGTGTCAGGTACTAAGTCTGAGTTCCAGCCTTGAACAAAATCAAGAAGAAAAGGTCAGATAAGGTGATGTTAGGAAAATGAACCTTAATATATGTATTTAAATGTCTTTTTTCTTTCATGCATTTGTTTCTAACGCATTTATAAGATTATTTCTTTGTTGCTTTGTATGTCCCTCCCCCACAGTATAACCCCTGCTTTCACTGTATTTGATGTCCGTATAATTTGTGGAGGGGAAGGGGAAAAGCAAGTCATTTAACTAAGGATACAGGTGGACCCGTTGCAACAATGAGAAGTACAAGTTGTCATGTCGAAAACGAACTTTACAACTTTGGTGGGGGAGGGGAAGATTAGGGGGGCTGGGAAGGGATGGGAAGGGTAAACAAAGGAGGAGGCTACAATGCTTGATAAGAAATGTACTCAATATCTTGCCCATGTAATTGTAACCCCTCTGTACAGTATTTTCATAATTTAAAAAATGAACAAATTATTTCACTTTTATTTCATTTATTTTTAATTGATATGTAAAACAAAACATTGTACATACTAATGGCATAAGGCGATTTTTATTTGCCAGCACTATGATTTTAACTCAGGGCTTCACACTTGCTGAGCTGCTGCTCTAATACTTGAGTCATGCTTGCAGCCTGACTTTTGTTGGCTGTTTTAAAGAGGAAGTCTTGCAGACTTTCCTGCCTGGGCTGGTTTTGAAGTTATGATTGCTCGGTCTGATGAGTAGCTAGGATTATAGTTGTGATCCATTGATATACAGCTCATGATGTTTTGATACATGCATACATTATATGTTTATATCACTTTAAAATATTTTCTCTTCATATATAGTTCATATTTATTATGAATCATCATGCTGGTATGCAATACCACACTTGCAAACTAATTCCTTAAGAGATACATGTTCTTGGACCAGAAAACAAATAATTCTGTCTAGGAAAATCTTAGGCATGTGAAATGTGTAGCAACTAGATCATTAAGACAGAGAGAAGATACCTGCTAGATCACTCAGGTTTTAGAATGGAAGCAGGAGTATAGTTCATACTGAGTTCTTTGTGTTTTCCCATAGAAACAACCAAGACTGGCTGCATTACTCTGAATTTCATTAGGAGCAAATTGTCAACTGCTACATTATTTTAACAATTCCCAGTGCTGGCTTGAGGAAGCATATGAGCCAGTCTCAATAATCAGAATGAGTAGAGATTAAGGCAGTTTTGACTACTGGGTGCCAAATTCGAGTGCTAGAAATGTAGAGGCTGAAAGAATAGAACAAAGTAGAAGGTCATGTATGAATATTTACCTAACTTTCATCCATCCATATGGAATCTAGCTATGACATTTTGCACTTGTCCCTCACTAAGGCAAAACTAGTGTGATAGTTTGGTTTTCCACTCTTGCTTTTACTTATAAGTATGATTTTATGGGTGATACTACTGATATTGTTTTTAATACTGTAATTTTAACATGAGATTTAAATTTTTAATTTTGAATGACATTTGAAGAGGTAGTATAGGCTAAAGTGATTTTTTTATAAATATATAGGTTATAATATTAAAGAGATCTTTCTTTTGGTAGATGCTAAAAGTTTTGTTACCATGGAACTTTTATTACTTTAATTTAATGTAAATTTAAATTTTATGATGTTTGCTTCTCCAAGATTATATAATGCTTTTCTATTATTGAAAAGATTCAAAATTATGCAATTGATTATATCCAAGGAGACAAGCACCAATTAACTGTGAAAGACATGCTGTTACTTTAAGAGTTGTATTTGTACTGAATAGAATTAGACTTTTCTTAAAATAAACCTTTAATAAGAAAATTCAGTTGGTACAGATTTTAAAGGCAAGCAATTCTTGAGACAAGTTTATAGTCTTCCATAATAGTTTTGCATTTTAATATTTATAGTTTGATTTTACTCTAGTATGCTTTTAGCTCCTGCTTTATAAAAATGACTGCTTCAGCAAGTAAGAAATAAGTATGGGAAAAATCTCACTCAGGTTTAGAATATGAGAAACCTGGGTTCAAATCTTGACATGTCTATTTATTAATTATGTTACCTGGAGCAAATTACTTGATATCTTTGAATCTAGTGTCTCTATTTGCATATAGGTTTATAATAGTAGACAATTAACTGACTTAATCCAAATTTAAGAATATCAATGTTAGGCACAAGTAAATACTCAACGTAATAGTTGCTATTATTATTTTGACCTACCTTAGTGATTAGTGGGTGTTCCAGAAAACAGTCTAAAAAAGGCTTTCTCTGAAGAAAAGAAGAAATGGATTGAAGAATCAAAGTTTGCATTGCAACTGAACTTAGTCAATTTACTTACATTTTACAGGGAAATTTCTTATATTTGCAAGAAAGGGAAGGAGAAAGAAAAAAATATATAATGAAGATATTTGTCACTCCAGAAGGGTGAAAAGATGACTGTGTGTATTGATTAGGATAAGTCCTTCTTAAGACACTGATCAGCACACTGGAATTAGCATTTACATTCTCATCTCACCTAGGTAGTTTAAAAGGAAAAATTATAGAGGTAGGCACATATGGTGGTAATTTGGCCTAGAGAATTCATTTTAAATTAAGAACTCTCAGGTTTCCATGCAATCCCAAACTGGAAGAAACCCATTAAGAAATTCAACTTCACTTATTATCTTGGGATCACTGAGGTTGGATTATAATTTAAATCATCAAAATAAATAGGTTGGAGAAATAAGGGATTTAAAAATCAGAATCAAAATTGCAAACCACCAGAACTATCACCACCACCAACACAGTCAGTTCCAAATTATGCATATAAATATCAGTTGACTCCAATTGGTCTTGGGGACAGAGCAAATAATGATCAGAGGCATGATCACCCATGGGACCATTGAGTAGAAGGAAGCACATCAGGAGAAAAATTACTACATACTTTTTCTCTCATTCTTGTTTGCAGTCTTTTATATCTTGATGCTTGTGGTATTGGGCTACCTCGGCCCTTAAGAAATTCTGTACTCATAGGACTTATGTCCTTTACTGTCCTCATGTAAAGGGAGGGAGAAAGATTCTCAGCTTCTTCCTAGTTCTAGTGACTTGTGCTCATAGTAAGAAAGTAAAAAAGAGAAAGATAATATGACTCTTCTAAGGTGCTATTCTTTTGTGCCATTTCATTTTTTATTATATATATATATATATATATAGTGAAAATACTGTACAGATGGTTATAATTACATGGGCAAGATAGTGAGTACATTTCTTATCAAGCATTGTAGCCTCCTCCTTTGTTTACCCTTCCTATCCCTTTCCATCCTCCCTCCCCCGCCCCCCGGCAAGTTGTAACGTTCGTTTTTGACATGACAACTTGTACTTCTCATTGTTGCAAAAGGTCCACCTGTATTTCTGATGGTGGGTATATGTGTGAGAAAATAAAGAAAAGGGCAGTAAGATAGTCTGAGAGATAAATCAATGGGAAATCAGAAGGAGAATGTGAGATGAGAAAGGAAGTACATATTGCACACATTGGAAGCAAAGTGGGGCTAGAGAAATTCAGGCCTAGGATCTTTTGAAATATTTCCTCTTCCACTTTTATTCCTTCCGGGTCTCTGTTGGAGCTTTAACTTTAGAATTGCACACAGCTTTAATTAGTTTTTTTGAAATACTTAATAAATTATTCAAATCAAAACCAGATCGTCAAGCCCAGTGAGCTTCCTTAGACAACTTCTACTGCAGAAACATCCTTCTGCCTGATCAAAGAAAATCAACAAAAGTACTCCAGGGCTTCTGCCCCTAATCATGAGCAGACATTCTATGTGCTTTTTAACAAGACCAATTCATTAATTGTGAAAACTGTTAATGGTGCTGGATTAGCTACTTGAGAAACCATCTGTGCCTTTTATACAGAGGCAGCTGAGAATGACTGCTTGGGAGGGCTGTATCATTTTCCTTCAGAACAGAGTCAGGACTTGAGGCAATTAAATATTTGGGACTGATCTTCCTATTAATATTTACAGAAGATTACTTTTGTCGCTCTAGAATCAGCTACCTTACAGTCACACAGTCTTTCAAAACAGTTGTTTCCACAGTGGTCTAGAATCTCACAAAGTGTGGCTTGGCTATAAGATACTGTTCCTTGGAATGCCTTTATACAATCATTACTGCAGCAAGAGATTATTATTTGGGGGGTTCCAGTAGTGGGGCCTGAACTCTGGGCCTGGGCGCTTTCCCTCAGCTCTTCAGCTGAAGGCTAGAGCTCTACCACTTGAGCCACAAAGCCACTTCCGGCTTTTTTCTTTTTGCTTATGTTGTGCTGAGGAATCGAACCCAGGGCCTCATACATGCAAGGCAAACGCTCTACCACTGAGCCACCTTCCCAGCCCCAGCAGGAGATTATTTTTGAAGATACGTATCACAGTTTAATTTGTTTGTGTGTGAGAGTAATTGCAGTGTGAGTTTATCATGTTTTAGGTGGCTTCAATTCTCTTTGATTCTTAGTCTAAGAAGCCTACCAATCCTCATTCCATATTATTGGAAGGCAGCATTTCAGAAGGTGGATAATTCACTAGTAATGTTTAAGTTTTAGAGTAAGAAAGAATTGGTTGTAATTGCAAGTCTGTTTTCTGGAATGCCAGTATTATTTCACTTTCTAATCAACAGTTTATCAATTAATTATATTATTCCTCTAATGTTTGGTTTATTACATTTTTTGTCAGTCATGGGGCTTGAACTTGGGGCCAGGACCTTGTCCCTGAGCTGTTTTGCTCAAGGTTAGTGTTCTGCCTCTTAGAGCCACAGCACCACTTCTGACTTTTTAGATGATTATATAGTTCTGTTCTAGTAATTTGATATGATATGTTACATTCATTGATATTCTGATACAGCACCAACATATCAGCCTTTGAAAAATCCCATTTGTCAATGGAATACAATCCTTTTTTCTTTGATGTATGCTGAAATATTTTAGTAGTTTGCTGAGAATTTTGCCATCTAAATTTATGTAATCTTGGTCTACAGGTTTTTTTTAATACCTTCTTTGGTTTTGGTATCAGCATTTCATTGACTTCATAGAATATATTGTAAAGTGTTCCATCTTTGTCTTTTTCTTTAAGTGACTGTCTAAAATTGATGCTTTTGCTTCTCCATTTTTTGGTAAAATAATCCAGGGAAAATGTCTCGTCCTGGAGACTTTGTGGGGCTGGGAGAATAAGAATCTTATTTATAAATTTAATTTATTTAGTGATTATAGGATTATTACAATGATCTATTTCTTCTTAATTGCCTTTTGGTAGTTTCTAGTTTTAGAGAAATGATCCATCCATTTTGTTTATTAAAATTATAATTTATTTTTCAATTATAAAATTAATATATGTTTGTCATATGGTAGTCCCAGACAAGATTTTAGTAAGTTAGACTAGTGTTATTCTTCCATAATGATATGCAAGCACTCACTGAAATTTTTGTTCATGTATCTAAAATATTACAGAATATGGATAAGAATTTTGCTGCTTATTAATGTTCGTTCAAACTAGTAACTTTGTCTCACTGGACACATGAGTGTTAAATGAATCAGATACAGAGAATATTTCAGCGTATAGTCTACATGAGTGTTAAGAATTAGTCTCAACCCTTCAAGGGTGCCTTAGTGTTACTATTTAATGGCTTGTGTTTTTTCTTCAAATTCTTCCCTATTGTCTTCTCTTACTATGGTTTTATTCACATGGCTCTTCAAGAAAGTAAGCTAAAAACAAGAAGGCTGTAGCATTTGCTTCAGAATCTTCAATGTGTTGTAAATAACAAACCACAATCTTTAAAAGAATAAAAGTTTTCTCAAAGCTCTCCATAGTCTCTTAGCCCAAACAACCCTTTCTTCCTTAATTCTTATTTCTAAGTATCCCTCTTACAGTAATCCTTTCCCAGTTCATATCCTTGATTCAAAATCCATATGCACAACCACTGAACAAATCCCATATTCAAAGAATGATGGTGTCATGAAAGCTAACCATTGTGCCTTAGCCATAATAACTTTTTCATTCTTATTTCAAAGTGTATTTCTTCTTTTTATTTACTGTCCCATCTGCAGAACCACCACATTTTTTTACTATTCTCCTCACTCTTCCTTATCTCCCCACATACTTCTCAGTTACCTTCTTCTCTAGGGATTCCTTCTTTTCAATCTATAAATTATGTTTTACCAACCCCAAAAGAAACATCACTCATATTCCATCTCACACCACTTAGATGGCCATTATCAAGAACACTAATAACAACAGATGCTGGTGGAGATGTGGCCAAAAGGGAATGCTACCACACTGTTGGTAGGAGTGCAAACTGCTCAACTACTTTGGAAAACAGTTTAGAGGTTCCTCAAAAGACTACACATAGAGCTCCCCTATGATCCAGCAATCACACTCCTGGGCGTTTACCCAAATGACCACAAACAAAACTAAACTAAAGCTACCAAAACCCCTATGTTAACCACAGCATTATTCACCATAGCAAAGATATGGAACCAACCCAGATGCCCCTCAGTAGATAGATCAAGAAAATGTGGCATATATACACAATGGAATTTATGCTTCCATAAGAAAGAATGCCATGGCCCCATTCATAAGGAAATATAAAGACCTGGAAAAAATTATGTTACACAAATTAATCCAGGCCCAATGGAAAGTAGGTTGCATGGTCTCCCTCATTTGTAATAACTAGAATATGTCTATGATATTCTTAGCAGAGGATCACAATTGCCCAATTTCTAGGTGCATATGACCATATATAATGAAGCATATCAAAATGAACTCCAAGAATTGGAAACATGAGGTTTTTACTATGTATGGTTTGAAATTATTTATTTTTTAAAGTTTTCTGTACATTTTGTCTTGTATATACATTTATCTGATTTGTAGAAAGGAAAGGGAATCAGAGTAACAGCAGGACAAATGATGAACTAATGAAACATGAAATAATGATACTCACTAGACACTATGTTGGAAATGAACTTTACAATTTGGGTGGCAGCAGACTCGGGAGGAGTAAGCAGTAGAAAATGCAGGAGAGGGTATTAGTGTTTAAAAAGAAATGTACACACTACCTTACTTATGTAAGTGTAACCCTAGTTCATCACCTTTGCCATGAATAATTTTTAAAAAGATGTTTATCTTTTGAACTACTGCTGATTGAGGACCTTGTGCATGCTAGGTTAGTACTAAAAAATCTGAAACATTACTTAAGCCTTCTTCAGTCTTGGTAGCTACTATGCAGGGTTTTTTTTGTAATCTAAATTTCTCAGAGGGTAGTATATACTTATCTCCTCCACTTTCTAACTTCACATTCACTCTGCAGCTGGTTTTTACCTCAATAATCCATCAAATAGATCTTACATGTAGTAATAGTTGCTTTTTAAATATCAATGAGTATTTCCTATTTCCTTCCCAGTTGTGTCTTTTGGCATCATGATTATGTCCTTAGCATTATTGTTCAAACTTTCCAATCTTAAATATCATATCTTTTGTTTTCAGTGATGCTATCTGCTTAGTACGAATCTATGTGTTTATCTGTTTTGTGAAGGCTTATGGGGGAACAAATGCAGCACTGTTATTCACTATACTCTATGCTGAAATGTATTATACAACTTGTGGGTGGAGACTCAGGGGAAAAACTGGGAGAGAGCAAGGGAAGGGGTGTTACTGTTCAAAAAGAAATGTACACGGCAGTGGAGACCGCAGCCAGGCTATCGGCGGCGGCAGCGCCACGGTGGAGACCGCAGCGGGCAATACCTGAGCACTGAGAGTCCCGCGAAGGAGCCAGACGCAGCGGGCAAGCGGATTCTACTCAACACCAGCAAGAACCGACAAGGAGCAGACAGCTTCATCCTGCAGTTTGCAGACCAGAG
>NW_012267296.1:378435-388297 GCF_000151885.1 Dipodomys ordii
TGGTGCTCAGATGTGTATTCTTGCCTTGGCTTTCTCTCACTTGTCTAACTCTCTGTCCTGTGATGGCACACTTGGTTGTTTCTCTGGCTTAGGACTGTTCACTGGAACTCTAAAACTGCTTTCTATGCTAGAGCTTGTTCAGATTCCAGCTTCTCCTCCGCCATCTTGTCGCCTCCCTCCTTTGCTATATTTCTTATAAAACAAGAAATAGGTCTGTTTCCCCTCCTAATCTGTGAACTGTTTGATGCTGGTTGTGACCAGCAGGTATCAGTGTCATGGATGAAGAAATGCTCATGCAGTGATATCACATTTAACATTTTAATATTAAATAATTAAAATTCCAATAACACCATGGCACACGGAGTGAGTCTAATCAACATATTGAAACCAAAGTTGTCTCCCGTACTCTTTGCTTTTATAGACTCAGATTGTCTTACTACTATCTTAAGGGAATTATTGGAAAATAAATGAAAGTGGGCACATAGCAAGTTGTAGATAACAAAAAGTCACAAAGCAGTGAGTAATTTTAGTAATGGGATTAAGATATCAGGAAGAACTAAGACAAGTATCCTTAGGCATTCATTCCTGTCTTTTTACAGGATTACTTTTTAGCTAGTCACAGTTCTCATAGTGCTCTAGGTTTTCACACTCTCTGAATTTAGTATCCATAATGTCAGTGACTACCATAATACTTTCTAGTAATAAATACTTAAGAAATGCTGTCTCAGGCACCAAAGAATTGTGTGTTCTTGTCCCTAGAAATTAAGTATGAAAGTAACAATACCTGTGCCATTCCCAAGCTTTCTAACATAGACATTGGCTTCAGTTTTATTAATATTCATATTACATTTATGTATTAGGAGTATGAGAGTTTTGATCCACTCATTTCAAAGTGGACTTGTACTTTGTACCCCCAGCAATGTAAGGAGTTCAGTCTTTTAGAAGAAAATAGATTATTGAGAGATTACGGATTTCTGCTACTAATACAAGATCTTTATTTTTTTTGTTGTTGGTCATGGGGCTTGAAATCTGGGCTTGAACTCTGGGCACTGTCTTTTCACTCTTCAGTACAAGTCAAGCGCTCTACCGCTTGAGCCACAATGTCACTTCCAGTTTTCTAGTGGTTTATTGGAGATAAGAGTCTCACAGACTTTCCTGCCCAGGCTGACTTTGAACCATTATCCCCAGAGCTCAGCCTCCTGAGTAGCTAGGATTAGAGGTATGAGCCACCGGCACCCGGCACCCGGCCTAATACAAGTTCTTGTTCCACATCTTTTCTGTGCTCACTCAGATGTTATGATACTCTAGTAAGTCAAAACTTCTGCTATTTATTAGAAATACTAAGGTGAATACAATATTATGCTCACAACGAGCAATCTTTCAGTTGTGTTGTCCTTAATACTTCTATTTTTGTTGCACTAGGGCTTGAACTTGGTGCTTCACACCTACATTTGTCTTTCTTGCAGAAAACTATCATTGTACCACTTGATCACTCTACTACCCTTACTTTTTGCTGGTTATTTGGAGATGGAATTTTGAAGAATTATATGACTATGATGACTTCAAAATGCAATCCTCTAGATCTCTGCCTATTATATAGCTGATTATAAACATGAACCATTAACTCCTGAGACCTTAATACTTCTTGATAACTACTACTGCCTTTACATTTATAGCATGAAGAAAATGCAAAGAAAACTGACTTATACCACATCTCACTTTCTCCTAGTTCTTAATATTTTCATTTCCAACAATGAGCCAGTTTTATGACAAGAATGTTTTATTTATATACTTAGTTTATAACAAGTTGCAAGGACATTTTTTTCCTTTTTGTATTGTGAAAATACCATAGAGAGGGGTAACAATTACATGGGCAAGTTAATGAGAACATTTCTTATCAATCATTGTTGCATCCTCCTTTATTTCCCCTTCCCATCACTTCCCATCTCTCCCCTACCCCCACCAAAGTTGAAAAAAAACAGTAGGCCATAAAATTTAAAAAACATCAACCTTTCCATAGTAAAACAATCAACATATTACTAGCTTGAATCTTGGCAGTAGAAGCCACACACTCCATCCTTGAGTGATAGAATAGGTTTTCACTATGGCAGGAAATTCCACTGTGTGCTTGTGTTATGGGAAGAGATATCTGTTATATGAACTCATTTAAGCTTTATCAAAGAATGTCACCTATGAACATGTATTCAGTATACTTTATAACTAGGTATGTCCATTTCAAAGATGGAAGACAGCAATCTTGTCAGCCTTGTCAGTTTAGAAGCATTGGAAGAGTAAAGTGGAACCATTTAGCTGACAGTTTCAGGAAAACAGATCTTGAAATCTTGAACTCTCAGAACAAAGTTTTTGTGTTCTGTGTTCACCTGAAATATATTTGCAAATGAAAGGATGACACCTTGTGAGATGGTAGCCCATTTTACTGGGTTAGGCAGAGCAGACAATTGGCCATGGGCAAAATGGTCTAGTAGCAAGTTCATTTTATAATTTTTAATATCACTTTTTCACCCTTTCTCCTCTTATTCAGCCAAAATTTGTGTGTATTTCCCAACCATTCAAATGGATATGGAGAAATCCATACCTTTTGTTCAAATTAAATCTACCAACTACTTCTGGTAGGAGTATTTGTAAATTAAGTCATACACTGACTTTTTAAATTTATTTAATAAATATTGACTGCAGAAGTTTGTTTAAAGCACTCTGGTAAGAGCTTGGAATATAGATACTGTCCTTGTTATTATGGAGGTAGTTATTTTGGGTGAGACTTTCTTTAACCTCTCAAAATATACAGAATTGCATACGTTCATAAATTCAGTGAAAAATAAAATTCAAGGTACTCTGAGAAAATTTAGCATGTTTTTAATGCTGTGAAGCTAGGGAAGATACCTTTCAGGCATGTTCATATAAGCTAACTTTTGAAGAAAACACAAGAGGTAATGAACTCACAGCTGAAGGAAAATGTTGCAGGCTGATGTGAAAGTCCTATTTGGTCCTACATGTTCTACCATTTGATTTACTTCATACTATTATGGTTGTTTTTACTTAGGGCTATTTTTTTTAACAAGGTCTGGTTGGTATCATGGTTTTTCTTGGGGTATTTAGACAGTGTTGCCTATGTGAGGACATTATGTAAAGTATGGCTTCCTCTGATCATCATATAGATCTTATGGCCAAATATACTATTATTTATTACCACATGAATTTTACAGAAGAGGAAACCAAGGCTCAGAAAATTTTAATGACTTAATCAACATTAAAGAGATTCATATTTGGCACCAAGTTTATTCTGTTTCTCTCTATAACATCTCCTTTGAACCAGAATTTAATTTCAAAGTCAAATTTCATCAAATAAGATTTTTACATAGCAAGAAGAAATAATAGTGACATTCAGTTTGTATGTTTAACAGCTTACGGTTAGTTTTACAGAGGTAATCATCATATTGGTAAAGCCATGAATAAGCTAATATATTTTAAGAAGATGCCAAAATTCTGGCTAATTTTAATGCTATGGAATCATCAGGGAATATATGATAGTACCTCACTTATAAAGTTCATTATTCAAATGATGTTAGCAAGATGTCAGAAGCAGAGCTCATTTGCTTTTATATTCCTGTAGCAACAATAAGTTTCCATCCACCTATGAACAACGGTGACTTGTAGGGATTATTTTTTAAAATCCTACTGGAGCCCAAGACCTTAGTGGAAAATTTGGAGAGTATAGATCCATATCAATGAGGCATTTAGTGACCAGTATCCTTGATTCACAACTAGAAATAGCCACATTTTCTTGTGGGCTTAAAATCAACACTATTTTTCTTCAATCTCACTAACAGTTGTACCTGCCACAAGACCCAGGATGGGTCATTTCCCATCATTCTTCAGGGGACCGAGTCTGAGGAGCCATAAAATTTAATTCTGGATTCTCTCAGCTACAGTCTGAGGGTAGGTGCTAATATACAGGAAGGACAGAGTCTTCCTCTGTTAGTGTATAAAGATTCGCACACAGTACAGAAAGGGTTATGATGTCAAAAATATAGTAATCATCTGAATGCTTGTGGCTCATGCTTATAAGCCTAGTTGCTCAAGAAGCTGGGATCTGAGGATTGCGATTCAAACTCTCATGGTCAGGAACGTCTGTAAGATTCGTATCTCCATTTACTCTATTTGATGTTTGTATAATTTGGGGAGCATAAGGGGAAGAAAACAAATTGTTTAAATAGGGATACACGTTGATTCATTGCAACAATGAGATGTACAAGATGCTATGTCGTAAAACGAACTTTACAATTTAGGAGGGGTTAGGGAGGTGGGGAGTGGGGAGGGGAATGTAGTTGTGGAGATGGGAGGGAAGGGATGCTAGAGGAAAAACAAAGGAGGAGGGAACACTGCTTGATAAGAAATGTACTCATTACCTTGCTCATGTGATTGCAACCCCTCTGTACGGTATTTTCACAATAAAAAAACTTATTTAAAAAATACTGGAAATGGAGCTGTGGCTTAAGTGGCAGGGCATTAGTCTTGCTCAAAATACCTCAGGGAGAGAGCCCAGGCCCTGAGTTCAAGCCATAGGACTGAGACAAAAAAACCTCAGTGAACTTAAGAAATTAGATGACTTGTAAAAATTGGATGTAGCTAAGGAGTAGAGAGTAGGCAAAGAAGCTAGCCTGACCAAAAGCTAAGGCTGAAAGTTTTTTCTTTGGGAAGGAGGGGAAAAATACTGGTACTAGAATTCAGGTCCTGGGTGGTTTCTCTTAGCTTTGTTGCTCAAGAATAGTGCCCTACCACTTTTGCCACACATTTACCTCTGGCTTTTTGATAGTTAATTGGAGGTAAGAGTCTCACAGGCTTTCTTCCTGGCTTCTAACTGCAATCCTTAGATCTCAGCTTTCTGAGTAGCTAAGATTGGAGATGTGACACACAAGTTCCCACTTAAAGAGTAGAATTTGTTTTACATTTCTGCCATTTATTTAGGTATCTGTTAATTGTTCAAAGAGGTTTCACTATGGTATTTCACACATATATTCATCTTGTTAACATTATTAACCTCCTCATTACTCCCTACGTATTAAATTCATATAACTTCTTTCAGAGAAAATTCTGGTTCCTTATGGTAGAAAAATATATAGGGAAGGTTTAATTGGAGACTGAATCTTTTATGCATATACATTCAATTGAATTTTGATCTTTATGCTGTATTTTTTCCCAGTACCCTGACCATTTCTACTCATGAAAGTGCTAGACAAATGTTATTGCCTATTCCTACAAATAATAATTCTAAAATTAAAGGTCGCCTGTTCAAAGTTTTTTAACATTTATTCTCTAAGATGGAACCTGTATTATATCTTTTTATGATAAATAGAGATATCTCATGTAGCTCTTATTTTGTATATACTTTTTGCTTTATGATTAGTTGCCAGTACATGTCAGCTCAACAAGTTGGCACAATAAAATAGTTTAGAAACATTCTGTTTTTTTTTTTCAAAATTATGAGATTCAGCTATCTACCCAAACACATTTTCTAGTAATGGTCAACAATATATTACATAAGCTTGAATTTTTAAGATCCAATTAATTAATTAGTGTCCCTTCATGTTATGTAAGCACTAACACAAATGTAAAATTTTAAATATCAAAGTTGTTATTTTATGGATTTGGAAACTCTTGGAATTTCTCTCTCCAATCTCTAGTTTATATTCCTGTCCTGAGCAATTCAGACACTAGGAGCAGAGACCAGAATAAAAAGCCCTTAGTAGGCATCAGAAAAGATGGATTCTGCTTGAATTTAGTCTGCATAATTAGCTTTTTTTCATTTCTATAAATACTAAGGAATATACTGCCCAAAGTGAATATGTATTTTAGAGAGCTCCTCATAAGAATATGAATTTGGTGTTTGTTTGGAATGCTACTGGTTCATGCAGAAACATATTAAATGGGAAAAAGAACTTGTAAATCAATTAAACTTAAATACAATAACCTACATAAACATAATAGTGCTCCAGCTCACAAAGTGGATGCTAATCGATGAACTGGTCAATTCAAAATGCATTAAACAATTCATACAGGATTTTATGTAGTGAATATTGACATCAAGCACTGGTATTTTAAATTGTCTACCTCAAAACAAAATGTTAAATTATCCAGAATTAGAATAATGGAATTTATTTTAATACCGATAGAATTTCTAAACTCTTAAAAAAAGTATGCATAATGTCAGAAATAGATCTTGGAAAAATAACAAGTGTGTAATGAAAATAGCAAAATTACTTTTCCCATAAAGAAGTAATTAAGGCCTAACTTTGTACACCTGAAATTACATGGTTTGCTTTGATATCAAGGTAATTAGGATGTATCTGGGTTAATTTTCTATCTCTGACCTCATGAGCTGATCATAAAATAGAATACTTCTGCTTTTCTTCCTATTTGAGTTTTGTTTGAATTTTATGTACCTCCCATGACTTCAAAACTAATCAAATATGAAGATGCTGTATACAGTTTAAAAGGGTTGGTTCATAAATCCATCTGTGGAGGGAGAGGCCAAGTAGGGCGACAGAACAGTAGGGAAACACCACTACCAAATAGAAAGCTCCGGTTTCAACTGTCCACATATCCAAAAGAGCGACAATAAAAAAAAGGCAATTTCTCAGAGAGATACAGGAAGTGAAAAAATGAAAAGGGAAAACTATCAGAACCTACACAAAGATGGCTAAACAGGAAGATGAATCCCCCAACCAGCTGGGCTCCATGCCAAGCTGCTCAAGCAGCCAGGCTCAAGACCCACCAAAGACCACAGAGCCACAAGCATCCAAAGCCTCCTGGAAGACTCCCAAAAGCCGATGCCAACTCAGTGACTACAAACAGAAAACTGAGAATGCAGAACCTGCATGAAAACCCCCTGTGGTGCAGCACCTCTACCCCACCAGTGCCCAGCCCAGAGTGGCAGCTGGTGGCTTAGCGAATCATGCAGAATTGCAGTACACTGCCTCTCTGCATAGGCCCAAGGGAACAACCAACCCTCATCTCTGCACCAGCCAGAAGGAACTGCCCAGCCCAGTCCGGGGCAGGGAACAACTCCAACCTCTGCACAGGCCCGTGGGAACAGCCCCGCAATAGCAGCAGTGACCCCAGACTTGCAGTGGGGTGCAGCACCTTTCAGCACCAGCCCTCGAAGTGGCCAGGCCCAACCCAGGGCAACCCCAGACTCACTGAGGGGTACAGTGTCTCTCTGTACCAGCCTGCATAAGTGGCCCAGTTCAGCATGGGGTGGTGGCGGCTGGCACTGGCCTATATTCCCAGACTCCTAACCCTAGACACCTTGTCCAGCGCCTCTCTCCTCTGGCATGCAGAAGCAACCCAAACCAGCTCAAGGTGGCAGTGACTGCAGTGGTGGCAGCAAACAATCCCAGACTCACAGTGCAGTGCTTTTCTGCACTGGCCCTCCAAAACAGCTGGGACCAGCTCCTGGCGACCCAGACTTGCTGCAAGGCACAGTCCCTCCCTGCACCCGGCCCAGCAATACTTCCACACACCTTCTGGCCCAAGGAAGCAACCCAACCCAGCTGTGGTGAATGCTGCGGTGGCAGCAGACGACCCCAGACTTGCAGCAAAGAGTGGCACCTCTCTGCACAGGCCTGTATAAGCAACCCAGCCCAGCCCAAAACAGCAGCAGCAACCGAGGTGGCAGCAGTGGTAGAAAAGGACACCAGACTCGCAGCACGGACCTGTGCATCCCACCGTAGGACTGCAAAATCAGTCCAGCCCAGAGCAGGGTGGCAGTGGTGATGAACCCAAGACCGGTGGCACCAAATGGGACAGTATAAACAGTGGCAAAGTTTGTGAAACACAGACCCAGCCTGCACCACCACACAGCATAGCCCACAATCATCTCAACGAACATGTAACATGGTGTTGACCAGCAACCTACAGTGCACAAAAACAGACATTTGCCCCAGCACTGCTGGACAGCTCATAACCAGTACCAGGAGAAGTGAGTACCCCACAGGGGATACCCCCCTACCTAATCCACCCCTGCCATAGGAGACCAGCACTGGTGGTAACCACCCAGAACTTGACCTGCCCCACCACCACCTGAGCTATAGGTCCTAAGGAAGTTGGGAGCTGTACAAGTGCAACAGCAACCAGGATTGATCAAGAGTGGCCCTGGGGGGCGGGAAACAAGCAGTCTAGATTGCTGGACCTTGAAATACGTCGGAACTTCTTAGGAAATCCAGTACGAAGTTGAAAGAACCCTACCTGCATCCCAAGCAGGAATCCTAGCTATCTTAACTGCCTGTCCCTGACTGGTCAGGATCTGAGTGCACACCTCAGCAAGGGCAGTGGGTCTTCCCACTACAATATAAGAATAATAAGCTTTATATAAGCCAGACCAGCAGCTGGAAAGCAGCCCCTCCTACAACAGAACTGAGGACCAGGTAAAGTACTCTCAACAAGCCAGCGCCAAGAGCAAGCTACATCAATTAATCCAGGAACAAATCCAGAACCAAACAAAGGTAGCCACCTAGTGACTAAAACAATCAGAGCCTGGAATTGGTCTTCAATAATCCCTGAATCCACATGTGAAAATCACCGAGAAAAAATACAAAATTCATCAACAGCCAAGATAGTACACCAGACTTAAAGGCCAGCAATCACACAGGAATACGTGAAAGTGCGTTTTCCTTTCTTTTCTTGTCTTCTTTCTCTTTTTCTTTCTTTCTTAACTATCTTTTTGTTTTTTGTCTAGCTCTACTGAACTTCTGACCTTTTTTCTCCCTTTCTTATCCTTTTCACCTTTTCCTCTCTTTTGATCTTCTTTATGTGACTTAACTCTTGTCCTGAACATCCTCAGATAAACCCGTAGTTAACTAGTAGACCCTATCCCCCATTGTGTACACACTTAATCCACAAATATATTACTCAATTCAAAACCTCTGAGACTTAAATTCCTTAATAGCAGTACTAACTCTTTATACCTATATAATATTTTAAGCATTTTTTAAATTTTTCACTTCTCCTCTATGTCCCTTCCCTTCTCTTAATATACTCACATTCCTCAAATTCCTCTCTAAAGAGATGGTCTTTTAATCTCCATAATAATATTAATTTTTACGTTTCTATTTTTTTCTCGTCCCTTTTCATTTCCCATTCCATTTCTCCTTTTTTTCTCGCTCTCTATTTGCTTCCTACCCAACCTATTTCCTGCATTGGGATTAGGACATAGTTAACTCTCCCTGTGCCTCCCCACACCACTCTATTCCTATTTTTCACCCACATCTCTCTGTAACACTAATAATTTCTGGTTTTCCAAATTCTTCTCTGTGGTTCGAAGCCCATTAACATACACTTGTTTGATGTTGAATAGATGTATCTGTTGAGCTAGATAGTATCTGTAGACTATTGACTGTACAAATGCAAACTTTGATTTATGGTTGCCTTAAGATAGTGTTCTAGCACAAAACTGGTGCTATTTTCATCTCAAATGGGCAGAGTAAGCCGGAAAAACACAAGAAAAATGGCAAATCCGGAAATCTCAATTCCCAATCTTGATAATCAGGGGTCAGAACAGATAATGAATAATCCAGAGGAGAGTTCCCAAATAGCTCTGCAAACACTGCTGGCAAACATGAGAAGTTTGACAACTTACAAAGGACTCTGTATGAGCGTGAAAGGGAAAGGAGGCATCCCAAAAGCTTATACAGGAATATCACAAGGGTGAGGAAGCTTCTCAAAAACTGATACAGGATTTGCATGAACAACTTGAGAATACTCAAAGAGAAAGGGAAGAATGGCATGAGCAGGCTGAGAACACTCAAAGAGAACTGCAGGAATCCCACGACCGGGAGGAAGCTAA
>NW_012267296.1:393034-394399 GCF_000151885.1 Dipodomys ordii
GGGGGGGAGGGGAGATTCTGGGAAGGGATGTGAAGGGTAAACAAAGGAGGAAGATGCAATGCTTGGTAAGAAATATATGCACTATCCTGCCCATGTAATTGTAACCCCTCTGTACAGTATTTTCACAATAAAAAAAAGAATTTACTTTTAACTTCCCTTTATATGTTTTATGACTTGAAATTTCACTGAAAAATTGGTGAATAATTATGCATTGTTCACCTATTGCTTCCAAATTTTATCATTTATGAATAATGCTAAGTAAACATTTGTGTCCAGATTTTTGTATTGGCATACATTTACCCATTTGGTATATGATCACTAGATTGTATAGTAAACATTTGTAAGAAAATTTCCAATTGTTATCATAGTTAACTACTATTTTGAGTTAATCAAAAATAAGTTAGTGTTTCCATGGCTTCATATTTTTTGCTAGAATAATTTGTCAGGGCTTTGGTATTTAGCCATAGAAAACTTTGAGTATTGACATCTCATTTTAGCTTCAGCATTTTTTTCATATACTTATTTACAATCTTAGTGTACTTATATTACTCTCTTTTAAACTTACACACTTGGTTTACTTCTTTGTATGTCTTAGAAATTTGGACTTTATCAGACATATGTTGAACTGACATATGTCTGTTTCTTGGTTTGGGTCATATCTTTGCATTGTATTGTGCTTTTCAGAGGGTGCAATTTTTTGAAAAAATTCATGAAATCCTAGTCATAATTTTTGCTTACATTATTTTCCTTGGGTATTGCATATAAAATGTCATTGAAAGATGCAAAGCCATTAAGAATTTTTCTTAAATTATCTCCTAAAATTTAGAGTTCATAATTTTGCATTTAGGTGCTATGGGTCATTTTAGGTAAATTTCATGATAAAATCTTTGTGTAAATTTAGTAATATTATGTATGTAAATATCTTGTTCCAATATCATTGGTTAGAAAGGCCATGATTTCTCTCTATATAAAACAGAAGTTTGTCCTTAAAATTTTTTTCATGTTCTTTATTTTATTACTATTCATTAATTTTAGTATTTTAATTCAATCTTACACTCCCAGGATGAACCTTTTATTGTCATTGTTTTTTAATGTTGCTGAATTGGAAATAATCTGAATATTTTTTAAATTTGTAGCCAAAAAGGATATTCTTGGGTTTCCTTGTTATCTTTGTATGAGTGTCATATCATGACTAATATCTTCTCTAATTATTAGACTACAGAGCTGATTCAGTTATAAAGGCATCCATACTAAAGCTACCAGCACAACAATGTTTATTGCAGCATTATTTACCATAGCTAAGATATGGAACCAACCCAGATGCCCCTCAGTAGATGAATGGATCAAGAATATGTGGTATATATA
>NW_012267296.1:398356-399959 GCF_000151885.1 Dipodomys ordii
TGTGTGTGTGTGTGTGTGTGTGTGTGTGTGTGTGTGCGTGTGTGTGTATGTGTGTGTGTATACCACATTTTCTTGATCCATTCATCTACTGAAGGGCATCTTGGTTGGTTCCATATCTTAGCTATGATAAATAATGCTGAGATAAACACAATTGTGCTTGTAGCTTTAGTATGGCCTTGTTTGATTGCTGGGTCATAGGGGAGCTCTATATGTATGTAATCTTTAAAGGAACCTGCATACTCCTTTCCAAAGTGGTTGAAGAAGCTTAAACTCCCACCAACAATGAGGTAGTATTCCCTTTTGGCCACATTCCTACCAGCATCTGTTCTTATTATATTTCTTCATTCTAGCCATTCTAACTGGGGTGAGATGGAATCTCAATGCTTTGTTTTGATTTGCATTTCTTTTATGGCTAGGGATGTTGAGCATTTCTTCATGTGTCTATTGGCCATTCTTATTTCCTCTTCAGAGAAGTTCTGTTTAAGTCTTTAGCCCACTTATTGATTGGGCAGTTGTTTCTTTGAGGATCTGTTGTTGGAGGATTTAGTTTTTTGAGTTTTAAGTATACTTTTATGAGACCCTTGTCCATTGTATGGCTAGTAAAGATCTGCCAATTTGTGGGTTTCCTATTGATCTTACTAGCTATGGCCTTTGCCATGCAGATGTTCTGCAATTTCATGCAATCCCGTTTGTCCAACCTTGCTTTGATTTCTTGTGTTTCTGAAGACATATTAAGAAAATATCGACCTGTGCCAAGGAGCCCTCTAGTTTCTCCTATTCCTTCCGGTAATGTTTTCAGAGTGTCTACTTTGATTCCAAGGTCTTTGATCCATTTGGAGTTGATTCTGTGCAGGGTGATATATAAGGATTTAGTTTTAGTCTTCTACAGGTGATTAACCATTTTGTCCAGCACCATTTTTTCCTCTTACTGAAGAGGCTGTCTTTCTTCCATTCTATTTTTTTTAACTCTCTTATCGAATGTTAGGTGGCTAGAGGTCTATGGGTTCATTTCTGCTTTTTCAATTCTATTCCATTGGTCCTGAGGTCTATTCTTTTGCCAGTACCAAGCTGTTTTGATTACTATGACTTTGTAGTAGAGTTTGAAATTTGGTATTGATATTCCTCCCGCACTGTTCTTTCTGCAAAGAATTGTGTCCTTTATTGTTCCACATGAACTTTTTGGGTGGCTTCTTCTATTTCATTGAAGAATGAGGTTGGACTATTGATAAGTATGGCATTGAATTTGTTGAAAGTCTTTGTCAGTATTGCCATTTTCGCGCTGTTAGTCTTCCCAATCCAGGAGCATGGGAGGGTTTCCACTTTCTAAGTTCTACCTTAATTTCCTTTTTTAGGTTTTAAAGTTTTCATTGTAGAGGTCCTTCAATTCTTTAGTTAATTCCTAGGTATTTTCTTTTTTGTGGGGGTATTAAAAAAGGAGTTGCTTTCTTGATTTCAGCCTGGCTCTTTTCATTGTTGGCATACACAAAAGCCATTGATTTTTGAGGGTTAATTTTATACTCTGCTACTTTGCCAAAATTTCAAATCAGTTCGAGTAACTAGGGATGGAGTCTGTGGGATTCTTTTTTTTTTTTTTTTTTTGTCA
>NW_012267296.1:400009-411337 GCF_000151885.1 Dipodomys ordii
ATATAAAGTGAAGTAAGCCAGGACCAAAAAAACATAGGTCCCATGGTTTCCCTTATTTGAAATAACTAGTATATGTCTGAGACAAGCAGAAAAGGTCACATAAGTAGATGTTAGGTGAAATGAACCCCAAGATAAGTATTCAATTTTTTTTCTTGTGATTGTTTCTAACATATTTATAAGATGATTTCTTTGTTACTTTGTATGTCCTTCCTCCATCGTATAACCCTTGCTTTCATTGTATTTGATGTTGTTATTATTTGTGGAGGGGAAGGGAAAAAAAACGTTTAAATAGGAATACAGGTGGACCCATTGCAACAATGAGATGTACAAGTCATTATGTTGAAAAACGACTTTACAACTTTGGCTGGTGGGGGGGGGATGGGAAGGGATGGGAAGGTGAAACAAAGGAGGAGACAACAATGCTTGATAAGAAATGTACTCATTACCTTGCCCATGTAATTGTAATCCCTCTGTATGGTATTTTCACAATAAAAAATTAAAAAAAAATAAAGGCATATGGATTTGAGCCTTGTCCTTTGAGACTTAAATTACTAACAAATTCTTTACTTGTCATACTGCTGTCTGTTCTTTACAAATTAATTTTGATAGCTTGCCTTTCTATTAATTTATATATTTCAATAAATTCATGTGATTATATTGACCTACAGTATGTTTTTATATTGTATTTTTATCCTTTCTCTTTTATATAATCAATTGTGGTGTTCTCTTTCTTTTCTGGATTCTAAGAATGTGAGATTTCTCTTATTTTTTAAATTTTTCTTTTTTATCGGTCAGTCAATTTTGTTAAAACCCTCAAAGCACCGATTTTTTATCTTATTGTTTATTGCTTATTTTTTGGTATTTTATTACTTTTGCTATTTATTCCCATCTGTTGCTTTGGATTTAATATGCTTTTCACCTCTAGCTTCCTAAGATGAAAGATGAAATGATTAATTTCAGATCCTTCTTATTTTTCTTTATTTAAAAAATATATTATCAGTAAGTAGTTATAAATGGGGTTACCATCCAACAAATTGCTTATAAGTACAATGAATTTTGATTGATAGTACCTTTTTATTTTTTACAGCACTTGTTTATTTCCCAGGAAAGAGGTACAAAGGAGGTGCAGGGACCCCTGTCCTTAACTGTGTGTGCACGCTTCGGCAGCAGGCCTCACATCCAGAATAGCACATTCTAGAAGAGCAGCCAGCAGGGGTATAGGCCCAAGGACAGTAGTGCGAAGAACACTGCACCATAGGTGTGGTGCTCCAGTATGTCCTGGGACGGCCAGAGCTGTCAAGAAGAGTTGCCAGCTCTCAGCCAGGGACTTTGGTGCCTCTTGCAGTTTCCGCCACTGGAACAAGCTGCCCAGGAATATGGCAGCTGGACTTGTGAGCACCAGCAGGGCATCATAGAGGGGCCAGGACCGGCTTCCTGAGGGTAGCAGCCGGGGCCAGTTGTTGAGGGTGATGCAGCCCAGCTGGGGTGCTAGATATTTCAGGGCCACCAGTTTTAGGATATCCAGCCTGGGGTCTGTATGCTCACCACCCAGTGGGTGTTGTGCCAAAGGGCCAGGCCAGCCACATAAATAGCCAACAGTGGCAGCACCATGGCTTCTGCCTCAGACAATGTGAAGTGTTGGGCAGCCACATGTTGGCCCAAAACAGGCAGGATGTAGAGGGCCAGGTCCATGGCCTGGGAGATGAGCAGAGCAGTCACAAGTGAGGCCAGCCCCACACCCTGTGCTGGGGGTAGGGGTGGTTGCCAGGCTTGTTCAGCTGCATCTGTAGCTCTAGAGCCATGAGTCCTAGGACCAGGAGCAAGAAGCCAGCCATGAGTATGTAGAGGCCAATGGAAACGAAGCAGGAGAGACCAGGCCTCAGGTCGAAGAAGAATGACTGTTACAGGCACTCCAGGAGGTGGTTGAGCTTGAGGAACATACCCTCTAGACCCTTTCCCACTGCCACCAAGTCACACATGTACTGGCGGAAGCAACTGATACCATGCAGGCTCAGAGCCTCTACCCAGAAGTGTAGGAAGAGGCCATGGGGGCAGTGACGGTGGCCAGAGGCCTCCCGAGGAAACATAAGCAGCAGCGTCTGCAGGCTTTGCAGTGACCCATCCATCAGTGTCTCGTCCTGAGGTTGCAGCTTGCCCTGAAGTGAACACAGCAGCCTGCCTTTCTGGCAGAAGGTCTGGAATAGGTTGAGCAGATCAAGGTTGGGCAGCTGCCCACTGAGTCCTTCCACAGCCATGTCACTGCTCAGCTTCAGGGCCACAGCCACCTGGATGGAGCCTGCTTGGCCCTGCAGAGTGGAGGACTGCATGACAATGACATTGACATTGTGATAAGCTTCAAGCCCAGCCTCAGTGCCCAGAAGGTCATGCTCTGTCACAAGAAAGATGATATTTTTGACCCAGTAAATCTGACCTTGGAAATGGGATACAAGTGCCAACAGCAGCCCCACAGCCTGGCTATTGGTAGATTCTGGGCCACAGGGTGCCGTGAATACTAGGGACTTGGTGATGGCAGCATGCATGGCCCGAAGAATACCATACACATTAGTGCCCGACACCATATAGTGCTCATGGGTCTTACCAGGAAAGGACAGTTTCTGGGAGAAACTCTGCATGTAGACCTACAGCCCTACTGACTGTATTGTCCGCTCTAGCCAGGCCACAGGCAGAGCCCCTGACGTCCTATGGTGAGTGGCGAAGTCCTGGGTGGGCAAAGCTCCAGGTGCGGTCTTTACCCTTAAACTGCTCCTCTACCATGTGGGAACCCATGGCATTCTCTGACATGTAAGTGTGCTGGGTCAGTGGCGGGAAAGCCAGCACCAGGAACCAGGAGATGCTGGCTAAGTAGCTCAGCACTCAGAGTGGTACCTTGAGACACAGCATGAGGCTGGCCAGTGCATGGCAGGCACACTGAGTCCTATGGGAGGCCCATAACGTTCCATGTGGTTGGCTCCTACCACGAGCACAGGGGGTTCCAGCGAGCAGCTGTTGTAGGGCGTTTGAGGCCGCTGTCAGACCAGGACTCTGTCCCCTTCCCCTTATTTAAAATATAGATACTTATACACATTGTTTTCCCAGAATAGTTTAATAATTTAACCCTATGTGTTCAATTTTTTTTAAATTTTTCATTCACTTACTTTTATTTTTATTGTAAGGGTGATGTATGGAGAGGTTACAGTTTCATATGTCAGGTATCGGGTATATTTCTTTTTGAATAGTGTCACTGCTTCCCTTGTTTTCTCCCAAGATTTCCCTCCCAATACCCCTTCCACACAAGTTGTAAAGTTTATTTTCAATATAGTGTCTAGTACCACTCTTGCATTTGTTCACCTTTGACCCAACATTTCTGTGCTCCTCCTTATACTCTTCAAAACAGACTTTTAAAAAATATTCAAAATATTTTCCATTTTCCTTGCTATTTCTTCTTTCAGTCACCAAGTCTCCTGGATTATGTTTTATTTTCTCCATATTTGTAAATATATTCAACTTTGTGTGTGTGTGTGTGTGTGTGTGTGTGTGTGTGTATGTGTGTGTTTGTGTGCTGGTTCTGGAGCTTGAAATCAGGGCCTGGGCACTGTCCCTCATCTCTTCAGCTCAAGGAGAGTGCTCTACCTCTTGAGCCACAGCACCACTTCTGGTTTTCTAGTGGTTTATTGGAGATAAGAGGCTCATAGACTTTCCTGTACAAGAACTTTACTAGTACAAGGGACTAGTACTCTATAATTTGAGTCAGACCAGAACTTACAGCTTTTTGGTGGTTAATAGGAGATACAAGTCTCATGGACTTTCCTGTCTGTGCTGGCCTTGACCTCAAATCTCAGCCTCCTGAGTAGCTATGATTAAAAGGTGCAAGCCACATGTGCCCAGCATAGACTTATTTATGTGTTGAAATTAATATTAGAGGGCCATGCAGTATACTTTGTATGATTTAAATACTTTCAAATTTTCCAAGGCTTGTTTATGTCATAATATCTAGTAAAACTTTCTGTGTATTTTGTTTTTGTTGGCTGAATTGTTTTAGAAATATTTTTTAGCTTCTTTGGTTTGTAGTTTATTCAAATATTTTACTTCACTCTCTGATCTATTGTGTAGTCTACATATATTTTTAGAGTGGGATAAATAAGTAACTGAGATTTATGGTTAATTTTTAAAAATTTTTCATTAAAGTATGTTCAAACATTTAAAATATAAGTAACTAAGTAAAAAGTAAATAAGTGCATAAGTTGTGTGACATTTATTTCTCTAGAATTTTTTTTTGGCCGGTCTTGAACTCTGGGCTTGGGCACTATCTTTCAGCTCTTCAGCTCAAGGCGAGTGCTCTACCTCTTGAGCCACAGCACCACTTCTGGTTTTCTAGTGGTTTATTGGAGATAAGAGTCTCATGGACTTTCCTGCCTGGGCTGCTTTTGAACTGCCATCCTCAGATCTCAGCCTCCTGAGTAGCTAGGATTACAGGTGTGAGCCACCAGCACCCAGCTTCTCTACATTTTTTTTACTTATTTGTAGCATATTTCTTAAATTAGTTTGACTTTTGTGTATCCAAAGATTTAATCAGGTTCAGTAAAGGTAGATTTTGGATATTTCTGTAAGCTTTGACAGGTAATCTTCAAATATTTGAATTTTAAATCATTGTTATATATCATTTTGATCTGATGAAACATTCCGTAAGTGAGGGGGAAAGTATACAAAAATCTACATATTTTACTTCCATTTCATGGGCTAAAATGGCTGATTGAAGACATTTTATTTACAAACCTTTCTAATAATATTGCTTTTTCTTGAGTCTAGGACATTTTTACAATAAAATATAATTTTAATATCAAGTTCAGAAAATAATATTAAGCATGGCTAAGTAAGTAGACAGGTTATAGACAAGTACATTGAGAAAGTAAAATTCAACCATTTAAGGCTATTTTTTTTTTTTTTGCCAGTTGTGAGGTCTGAACTATGGGCCTGGGCTCTGTCCCTCAGTTCTTCAGCTCAAGGCTAGTGTTCTACCTTTTGAGCCACAGCAGCACTTCTGGCTTTTTCTGCTTATATGGTGCTGAGGAATCGAACCCAGGGCCTCATGCATGCAAGGCAAGCACTCTACCGCTGAGCCACCTTCCCAGCCCAAGGCTAACTTAAAAAAAAATTGTTACATACTGAATTTTTGTTTACCTTAGCATCTTATGAAGCCCCATTTACCTTATACTGATCAAGTTTAATAATTTTATGTTGTCATGACTCTAAATGATTCAATATAATTTTAATCTATATCTATAATTATGAATGGTCATATTTTAATACAAACAACAAGATCTTAATTTCAGCAACTATCAATTTAAAATTTTGGTGATTACCATCCACCAATTCATGTATGTTTCAATTCAGCAAGGGTTTATTGACTTGTAATAGTGTGCACCATCATATGGAGTTATGAAGATATGACATGGCTTACTCTCAAGGTAACCTCTAGCTTATCAATGGACAACTAAACAAATTACTATAGCTTGCTTTCTATGAATATTACTGAATAACAGACAACTGGAACAATTGGAAAAGATTCCTTAAAAGAAGAAGAGTCTGGCTGGGTCTTGAAATTGAGTCAGAAGGATACTGGGTAGAACTAGTCGATGCTCCCCCAAAACTTTAGATATGATGTTGCAAATGTAGGCGTAGATGGGGTTTTGAATTCAGTCAACAAGTATTCTTACATTCAAAAGTGCAGTGGTAAATCATTCCAACCTTAAATTATTTTGGATTATACTAAATATATAGAATACTGAATGAAATATTAAAAGAGATTTTCAAAGTGTGTACTTGAAAGGGGTATTGTGGGGTCAAAGGGAATTGGGTAGATGAATGAAGAGGAGAAGGGGTAAATTTAGTCAGAATTTAATATATATCCTAGAAAATTAAGGGGTGGGTTAGGGAGTGGGTTAGGGGAGGAATAGGTAAGAATGTTGAAAGAGGTGACATTTAACAAGATGCATTATATTCATAAACTACTTTGTTAAATGGCAACTCGTTTGTACAGCTACATAAAGATAATAAATAAATACAATTAAAATGAAAATGTGTTTTCAAATTCGTAAATGTAAAGGCCAACTGGAATCATCACTAAAGTTGACTAATGAATTAATTTGAGACAACTGTGAAATTATGGGGCAAGTCGGAACTCCATCATTAGTCTAATTCAGTGCAGGTCACAATTAGCATTGAAAAATCCCACTTACTAGGTTAACTTCATTCTTCTGTGTCCATAACAATGTCACCAGTTTTCCTTTCTGAGTGTTTTTTAAAGTCATGTTTAAAGGTTACAAACTATTTTTTTTAATCTAAGGTGAAGTGAATGTTATATTTGTTATTCATCCTTCTTGGCCAAAGCAATTACTAGTTTCAAATATATAAAAGGAGGAAAACAGACCTTTGATCTTGAATCATTTAAAAATCTAGTTGACCAGTGGCCATTTGGAAAATCTAAAACATTTTGTGTACAATAAACCAAGAGAGTAGAATATCCAAAGATTTTCAACTGGACAGGATTGTAGTTTCAAAACCCAATCAAGGTATGTTACAATCTACAGAAGTGAGAAAAGAAAATGGAGGAAAAATTGTGGTGAAATTTTGCTGCTAACAGCCTTATGTTAGGCCTGTATGAATGAAAATATCAAGCAACTGCTATTGTATCGATGCAGCTGCCCACATTTCCAGAGAAGGAACTTGGAGTAGTTTTCTTTACGATATCACATTGGAAAAATTGGTAGTATGCACAGGGACTTTCATCCTAGCAGAGTCATTCAAAGACAAAAACAATTGGTACTACAGATGTATAAATAGCATCAAGGTCAATTCACTCTCCTGCCTTTATCCACATTTTTGAAACACGATCAGCATTTTCCTAAAGAATAGTTCTTTAACAGTATTTAAGATACATACATTATAGGAATAATGAAATTCAGCCATTTTAATTACATGATTAAATGACCTTTAGTGTATTAGCAATGTTGGGCACCCTACTACATAATCTAAATTTAGAAGATTTCCATCATCACCATGACCAAAATAAATTTGTGACCATTTCTAGTTTCTACTCATTCCCTTGTCAGGTTTTTTTATGCTGTGGGTTTATATGTGATGCACAGAAGCCAGACACAGTTACACAGTGTTTCCCTTACTTTTATAAATTATAAAACAATTTTCTAAGTATTTTTCCTGAGACACAGTATGGCCAGAATACCATGGACAGTGTTTAACTATAAAAATGCATTATGTAGTAGCATATTTTACCATGGTGGGGAGTGGAGAGAGAGAGAGAGAGAGAGAGAGAGAGAGAGAGAGAGAGAGAAAGAGAGAGAGAGAGAGAGAGAGAGAGAGAGAGAGAGAGATTCCTTAAATTAGGGACCTATTTTGATTTTCTTGCCTTTTACTTATACAGCATGCAAGTTTATCTTCACAAATGGTTTACCACCAGAAGTATGGAAAAGATAAAGATAGATCCAGTGATTGGTACACAACAAGAACTAAGAAAAGTATATATAGTATAATCCTGGCATATAAATAAACTACTTTTAGGTTCTAGTGTGATAGACAAAATACCCAAAGTCTCCCTGTTTGCCCTGTGTCCAACCGGTTGAACCAATAGAAATATGTTCTCTTTTATCTGGGCTTTTGATAAACAGTCAAATTAATAAGTAGTTTATCTTCCTTGGGTTTGATTTTCCAGAGAGATTGTTTGCCTCAGCTGAAACCTTTTCATACTCTATAATATCTGCAGAATATTAACTAGGTTTTTTTTTGGCATTTGTGTCAGAAAACCATGATAGCTATCCAAAAAGCAGTCCATGAGATATAGATATATATACTGACCTTCAAATAGTCTCCAGGTTAAGATGACACACAAAAAAAATCAATAGCTTATTTTCTCTCCCTATTTCTGTATTTCTGCTCACATTTTGATGTTTGCTGAGACAAGAAGTCATAACACCAAAGTCAATCATCTTCAGTGAACATTCAATGATGTTACCACAGGCTTATGGGGTCATGCTTTGCCTTGATCATTATAAATCTACCAAACATTTTTCTGTCAATATATACCCACTCCCTCTGTATGCAACAATATCTGCTCTCTTGTTGGACTCCAAGATCATTTCCCCTTTTGTAACTTGTACTCTATCCTCTAGCTTCATTCCCTAAACTCTTTGCAATGAGTTTTACAAGGAAGGTGTTAGGTAATTGGAACTCTGGTCATAGGGGAATAACCTATGACACTGAAGCATGTTGCTCAATTTCATCACTTTTTGTAGGTGTCAAAATATACATCACCTCCCACAGGGGAAGGAAGAAATGTTGACCCTTGTCAAGAATGGCCATAGAGAAGCTTACTAAAATAAAACTGTAGACCAGAAATAATTATGGAATGTCCCTCAGTTTGCAATAAAAGAAGAATTAAACATGAACTTTCCCCTTTTTCTCCTACTGATTTTTTTCTCCTAATTGCATTTTGTATACTTTGTCAACTCAAAGACAAGGTAACCAAAAGCTGCATTTATAACCGAATCATTTACCTTAGGTTTTCAGAATGGAAATTATTACTTACCATTTTCCTATCATTAAACATGGGGCCAAAATTATATTCATTGTTACTGCTTATAGAGTATTTATCAATGCTCTCAGTTCTAACATGAGGAAAACTGGACATTTCAAAAACATTAAGCAGCTATGGTAAACAAATCTGCTATGCTGTATTTATTTTTTTTGTGCCAGTACTGGGGCTTGATTTTAGGGACTGGGCACTGTTGCATATTTTTATTTCTTAATGCTGGCACTCTACCATTTTAGCCTCAGCCCCACTGCTGGCTTTTTGCTGGTTAAGTGAAGAAAAGAACTTCACAATCTTTCCTGCCCTGAATGTTTTTGAACTGTGATCCTAAAATCTTGGCCTCTGAATATCTAGGATTATAGTTGTGAGCCATTGGCACCCGACTTTGCTCCTTTCTAATAGACAAATACCACTTTCTTGAAGGAGGAAATAATATGATTAATAATTGTTGTTGATGTACAAGTTCAACATTATATAATTGTAGATTTATAGCTACTGTTCATTAAATTCTGTGTATCTATGAAGTATACTAAAAACATTAGTTTTGCTCACCTTAGTAAGAGATGTCATTGTTCATATTTTATAAATAATTGCAGGGAACACAAGGCACAAATAAAGTGACTTGACCAAAGTTAACACAATCACTGATGGAAGTGAAATTGTAATCCAAGAACTGTGGCCTCGAGACAATATTTTATTCAATGCTCTATTTTGCCACTTTGACCTAAAGAATAACATAAGTGGGGCTGGGAAGGTGGCTCAGTGGTAGAGTGCTTGCCTTGCATGCCTGAGGCCCTGGGTTCAATTCTTCAGCACCACATAAGCAAAAAGAAAAAAGCCAGAAGTGGTGCTGTGGCTCAAATGGTAAAGCACTAGCCTTGAGCTGAAAAGCTGAGGGACAGTGCCCAGGCCCAGAGTACAGGCTCCACGACCGGAACCTCACCCCCCCAAAAGAAAGAATAATATTAGTTACCCATTTCAAGTACACATTTTCCAAAACTAGTGACTTGGACTTGTAAGATAATATTTATAATCAGTAAAAGATAGAAACGAATTGATCCAGATTTTCCAGCTCCTACGTCATTTTCTTAGAGTGAAGTTAGACCTTAGTAGATGAATTAAGTTTTAGGCAATTAAGATTACATTTCATTTACTGCCAATGAATTGTAGTAATATATTAAACATTGAATGCATATGAAAAATAAAATAAAATAAAGCATATAGCACTCAAGCAAAAGTCATCATGATAAAGATTTCTTTGTCAAATTTGCGGTTTGTTACTTTTCTATCATGCATAGCATTCCTCCAAAACACCACTGTAATTGAGATTAGTCATTTTGATAATGACATGAGAAAACCTATCTCCCATTTCTTTGCTGGAAAAGTTCAGAAATAGCCACAATATAAATAACATTAAGGTTAATGTGTTGAACTTGATTATAGGCTTGGAAATGTTTCATTTTTATTAATGTACTCAATTCCAGCAACAAAAATTGAATATATCATTCATTTAGTCTTTCCACTTATCTAAGCAGCAACTCTTATATAAGGGACACAAGTGTTTTAGTTTTTATCTGCAACCTCTCTCTTTTGTCTAGATGTACTTATCTCAGATGTATTCTTCATCATAATTTTTAACTTATATTCCTACAAAGGGTTATGTCACTTCCTCACAAGGCATTATTATTTCTTAATCTTACTTTAATCTTTATTTCTTCAATGAATTAAAATTTCCTTAGCATTAGTTATAAAATTTTTAATAAAGTGGTTCCAAACTTATACTCTTAGCTTTTTATTTCATTATTTATAATTAATTACATCGCATACTATGCCCAAGTCCCTCCAGAATATTGGTGCTTTTTTCAATTCTACTTTTTTATCTCAAATACTAAAAGAAGCAGTGAAGAAAATGAGCACTGTAATGAGGTTGTCTGAATTTGAGTCTTGACTCTAATAATTACCAGGGGTGTAACCTTAGTGAGGTGATTACATAATTCTGATTTTTCTGTTAAGTCGTTTTTCTCATCTGTATGGTAGAATGTAATGGTAGCTGTTATACATGGTGCCTGAAAAAATTTTATGAACTAATGACCTTAACTATAAAAACATTCTGGTACGTAATGTATTTATAGTAGGCATTATATTGTGTTGTTGATATTGTTACTTACATCGTGCAGAATGTTTCTTACCTATTCTAGCATGTTACTCTTAGGAATAAGCTCAAATGCCCACTCCTCAGTGAGGCCACCTGAAACTTTGCTTTATGATTTTTTTTTGTTTCGGCTAATGGTTTGATTTTTTTATTTTTTAATATTATTTTTGTGAACATACTGTACAGAAGGGTTACAATTACAAGGGCAAGATAATGCATACATTTCTTATCAAGCATTGCAGCCTCCTCCTTTGTTTACCCTTCACATCCCTTCCCAGCCTTCCCACCAAGCCCCCACGCAATCCTCCCACCACCCCCGCACCAACGTTGTAAAGCTCGTTTTCCATATGACAACTTGTACTACTCATTGTTGCAACAAGTCCACCTGTATCCTTAAACGACTTGTTTTTCCCCATCTCCTCCACAAGTTATACTGACATCAAATATAGTGAGAGCAGGATATACTGTGGGGGAGGGACATACAAAGAAACAAAGAGTTAATCTTATAAATGCGTTAGAAACAAATGAATGAAAGAAAAAACATTAAAATACATATCTAAGGGTTCATTTTCCT